>NC_092768.1:40406731-40711924 GCF_047496795.1 Chiloscyllium punctatum | reverse complement strand
ATTTCCTTAAAGGAAATGCCACATTGCTTAAAAACATTGCAAGGAGAATCTTTTTGCATGTAATAAATCTTGCCAACTGGATTTAAAACCCGAGGACCATAAGCCACTCGTCCGTTTTTTTGCATAAAGTTCCTGCAAAACCATTTCACCAAGTTTTGAGTCTTTTGCAGCGATCTCCAGTGCAAAAAAGAGTTCAGTGACGGGAACTTGCCATTCTGGATGTGCAGCTAAATCATGTTTTAACTCTGAAACAGTCTTTGTTTGTCCTTTGGTCCACTGCAATGAAACATTCTTCTTCAAAGTTCTGATAATGAACACGCTTTGGTCGCAAAACCATCAATATGATTTCTATAATTGTCTACTAATTGCAAAAGTAACCAAAGCGATTTCGCATGTTTAGGGAGGGGCAAAAACAAAATAGATTCCATTAATGTGTTTTCATTTTCGCATATCCCTTGATTACGATACTGCCTAAACATATTAACTGAGACTTCAGAATGTCCTCCTTGAAATGTTTTAAATCCCACAAAATTGAGGAGGGTTGATCACTGAGATATAACTGAGATATTCCTCTCAAGTTTCAGTCTGAAGAAGAGGATCACAGTGTCGTAGAAGCATACAACATGGAAACAGACCCTTTGGTCTAACAATCTATTCCAAACATATTTCCAAAATAAACTACTCCCACCTACCTGCTTCTGGCCAATATTCCTCCAAAACCTTTGTACTTGTCCAAATGTCTTTTAAACGGGGTAATTTCACGCACGTCCATCACTTCTTCAGAATGACCGTAGTACACATGAACCACCCTCTATCTCGAAAAATTGCCCCCATGCACTATTTAAAAAACCTCTATCCTTTCAACTTGAAAATGTGCTCCGAGATCTTCAAACTCTCCAAATCGTAAGGGAAAGACAACTGTAATTTTCCCTATCTATTCACTCATTACGTTATACTCTTCAATAAGTTCGCCTTTCAACCTCCGACGCATCAATGGAAAAGCGTTCAACCCTACTAACCTTACTCTACACCTCAAACTATCCGGAACTGGCAACATCCTTGTACATAACCTTTCTATAATGGGGTAACCAGAACTGAACACTCTATTCCTGAAGAGGGCTCACCAATGTCCTGCACAACCTCAAGGTGACTTTCCAGCTTCTAAAGGAACGAGCAATGAAGGCAAGCATGCTAAATATCTTCTTAACCACCCTGCCTGCATGTGAAACGAAATTCAACTAATTATGCCCCTGAACACGCTGGTCCCTTTGTTCTACAGTACATCAAAGGCTCAATCATTACTTTTATATGCCCAACTCTTGATTGTTGTATCAAATGCCATACCCCACATCTATGCAGGTTGTACTCCACCTACTATTTTGTTTAGCTCATTGACCTATTTGATGAAGATCCTATTGTGTTAGTAGAAAAACGTCTTCACTGTTCACTGTGCAACTGATTTTGTCGTCGTCCACCAACCTAGTAAGCATGTCTTCTATATTCTTATTCATAGCATTTATATAAATGACACATAAATGTGGATGCAGACCCAACAGGAACACTGCTGGTGACAGATTGAATAACAACAAGCAATATTACACACTAGCCGTTGGCCATAAACCAATTATGCATTCAATTTACAAGCTCACTCTGAATCCCATGGGACCTAACTTTACTAATTGGTCTCCCATGCAGAACATGGTCGATCATTTTTGTAAAGTTCAAGGAAACGAAGTCCAGTGCTCTGTCTTCATCAATCCTTTTGGTAACTTCTTCAAACAAAAAACATACTCCAACTTGTGAAATGCAATTCTCCTCCCTCAAAACTTTGCAGACTAGCTCTAATCAATGTTTGCATCTCTAAATTTTCATAAATCCTATATTTTAAAATCACCTCCAACAATTAACCAACAATCGATGACTCACTGTTGTACATTTCTCGTGCTTCCCCTTACAGACCTCTGTAAACACATGTACACCATCAGCCACCCTCCACACATCAGGCACCTCACTGGTAGTTGCCGGTGATGCAAATACTTCTGTAAAGGGTCTCTGAAACTCCTCAATTAAAACATCAACAGAAGGAAAAATAAACAGCAATTGGTAGAAAATAGCAGAACTGTCAGCCTCTGTGTTGAAGGATTAGCTTTCAAGTCTATGGTCCAATGATTCTTCTTTGGAACTGATGGTAGTTAAGAAAAGATTTGTTTTTACGCAGAGGATTGGATTGTCAGGGGAGTGGGGAGAGTAAGAGGTAAGTTTAGTTTATATAGAGCCCAAACACAGAGAGAGAAAAAACATTTCTGAAGGCAAAGCCGTGATTAAAGGTCAGTCTGAAGGATTGAAAAGCTGCTAATGTGGAAAATGAGTGACTGACAGTGGGAAATGTCCTTTAGCTGCCGATGTAATGCCAATATCTGGTGGAGGAAAGCAAGAGGGGAAGGTGTTCAAACTACAAAACTGTTGAACTTGATATTAAGTAGAGAGGGCAATAGGTTTCCCAGTGCCATTCTTTAAACTATGTTGACGTCCGCTGCAGCATACCAGCAAGCCTAAGGTAGCGATATTGGACAGATAATATGATGGCGTGTTGAAGAAGTAAGTAACTATGTGCTTTTCTTTGTGGAGAGAAGACAAATGATCTCCGATGTGGTAACCTGCACTGCACTTAGCTTTCTCAGTTTAGAAGTAACCACGGTGTGAATACATTAGACTATATTTAGTAAGTGCAGGTAATGCGTTACTTCACCGAGAATGAAGGTTTGGGCATTGGATAGCGAGGAGGAGGAAGTAGAAGGGAAGATGTTACACCTACTGGCTTTGCACAGGATGGTGCCATGAAGTTGCAGATTAATGTTTGGAGATAGTAAGGAGTGGGTCAGTGGGTTCCAATGGGAAAGGGAAGGAGGGAAACATGCACATGTTGTTAGCATCTCATTGGAGGATGTGGAAATTCCGGCTTATTTTCCTCTGGATTTGAATGCATATGGTTTGATAGATGAGGACAGTGGAGATCCAATCACCATTGTGGATGGGAAGCAGGTCTAAGTGTGAGACATATGACCTGTCAAGTATGTTGCTGGGAAAATCTCCTGTGAGGTACTAGGAGAATGGAAAATGGTCCTAAAGGAAGCAGGCAAGAGAACTGTGGGACTCAAATGTCTTGAGCTGGATTTTGGTTGCCAGGCTATCCCCAGAAATAGAAACAGAAATGTTGGAGAAGAGGATGGAACAATCATTAATGGAAATATTGCAGTGAAAGTCGTATGGAAATTAGAAACAGATCACTTTTTTATTTCTGAACGGGAGAGAGAAGCAGCTTCGGCAATGATATGCTGGTAATGAGCTGTGGGTCGGGGGAAAAGTAGGACTGGAACAAAGAGTATTCCACACAAAAAGACAGTTGAAACTGGGGCCCATGTCGGTCTCGATGGCCACTTTCGACATGAATAAATTAAGATGAGTTCTAAAGCGAAATTTTTCAGACTGAAGTCCAGCTCGTCCAGGCGGACGAGTTTGTTCATTGATGGGGACAAGTCAAGACTTTTATCAGGGAATGTGGAAAGCCCTGAGAAAATTCTTCTTCTCCTAGGTAAGACAGAAAGGGCATGAGTAGCCTCTGCAGAAGCGCTTTGCCACTTCACGTCAATGCCTCAACATGGATGGTCTGCTCCAGGAACCTTGTCATTCTAGAAGTGGAGGATGACCTACTTTACTTCGTACTGATATGTGCTTTTGCTGAGCACGTGTCATGTAGCTTGCTGTGTGATGCAGTCAAGGATGCTTAGATCAACGACAGAGCCCTGTTAGATGACCTCTCTGAACTGTTACTCCCAGTTTTGTTTGATGACTCCTTTGTCTTTGCTCAGAATCAGTCCTTTTTTTGGCCAGCAGTTAGATGGGTAATTTGCATGTTTGCTACGTATGTGGTCATGTCTGCATAGAAGAAACCCTGCACATTCAATTGGCCTTCAGTTCTTCCTTCATCCACAATCTGTTCTTTATGCCATGCTTCGTTGTTGAACCTCAGGCTTCAAGCCACCTTTCCATCTGCCTTTTCTCTTCTGTGGTTACAGTTTTATACTCAGGATTGACATTACCTTCTGATTTATTGGTTCTTGGATCACCAGATCATTCTCGTCAAATCGGTCTCGGTGTTTCCTGGTTAAGTGGTCTTGGCGGCCTTGAGGGTGGGCCGCAGTTCCTTTGAATCCTATCATTCAGTATCGATAAGGATCACAGGAGCTGTTGTATGAGGCCATCTTTCTGGGGTTTTTGAGTGCATCAGTATTTGAATTTCTGGCAGCACTGTTTCTGTTGTCTCCATTGCAGCTTTTTTGCATTTATGTTGATCCAGGCTCAGATCATTCGATGGTCCATCCAGCCGTCATCTGCTCCTGTCATGGCATGAGCGATTCTGAAGTTTTTTTTTCTGTCCATCATCCTGACAATGACGTGGTCAAGGAAGTGCCACGTTGGGTCACAGATACTACCAAGTTGTCTCATATTTGCCCCTTTGGCGGAACACTGCGTTGGTTTTGAGGTGGTAATGTACATGGAATTTAGTTAGAAGAAGAATGCTGGTTGGGTTTTGCTTTCCCAGTCGCGTTTTCCGGATTACATCGTCCCAAAGATCTGGCGTTTTGCTAACTCTGGCATTGAAGTCACTGAAATTAATTAGTTTGTCTGCAACAAGGACCAGTGAGAGATTGGTCAAAGCTGGAGTAGAATTTCTTCTTGCTGCTGCATCAAGCGTTGGTGCATATGTACTGAATAACGTAACACTTTGCTTTTGAGCAAGAATGAGTTGGACCATCATGAGGCACTTGTTTTTTTTTCTGCAGGAAGGGGGAGATCTTTGATTGGTACAGCAGTTCGTTTATGATGGTGAGATTAACTCCATGGATGTGACGTTCCATCCGACGTTGCTCTTACAGAAAAGGATGTAGCCACCAACGTTATCTCTGAACTGTCCTTTCCCTTGCCGCTGGGTTTGACTGAGGACAGCGATATCATTATTATAGCGCTTGTGGTCCTGTGCAATGACGTCAGAGTAGCAAATCAATCTGTCACAGCCGAGATTGCCCATGACTGTCCTGAATTTCAGGTCACGATGTTTGGTGTGCAAGGGGACTCAGTGAGTTTCCTTTTATCCTGGTGAAGCAGTTGCACGTTAGTTAGCGTACAGGCTTAGCAGCACAAGTTCTTGGTACAGTGGGGAGTGGATGCAAGACAAATCAAGACCAGATACAACTGTTCAGCTTTAGAATTAGACGCTGCAGTGGATCAGTTGTTAGCGTTACCGCATCACAGCGCCAGGAACTGGTGCTCAACTCCAGGCTCGGGAAAGTGCCTCTGTGGAATTTGCACATTTTCCCCGCGGATTTCTTGCGGGTGTTCCAGTTTCCTCCCACAGTCCAAAGATGTGCAGGTTAAATGAATTGTCCATGGTAAATTGCCCGTCGTGTTTAGGGCTGTGTACCTTAGCTGTATTAGACAGGGGTAAATGCAGAGTTATAGCTGGTCGAGTGAATTTTGGTGGGATGCTCTTCGTAGGTTTGCTGTGGACTTGTTGGGTTGAAGGGCTTGTTTTTACACTCTAGGGCACCATTCCTTGCGATAGAGTGCAGAAAAACATTTTGACGCTGGGGGAGAGGAGGGACACACCTTCCGCTGAGGCAGCGTGAGCTATGAGCTGAGGAAAGGGAAACATAATATATATTTTGTTGCTAATGAGTAGAATAGAATATTCTAAATTTACTACACAACTAAAAATGTCAATACTATTCGGGTTTCGAATTGAAGTGCCTAAAATATGATAATTGTACCGCTGAAAAATAAATATTTCTTTAAAACAAATCCGTTATCAGAGTCTGAATTATTTTCCAAGCTTACTCTACTTCTTCATATTTTTATAATGAGATCTTCTTTGGCTGAAGATTTTATGACGACTGTTTCAGAGTACTAGTGTTCAAATGTTTTGAATACATTATGTTTTAAATAGATTTTTTTGGGGGGCGGCTGCACTGAAGTGCAATTGGTTAACACCATTATTATTAACGGAGATATTGACAGTTCAAGTCAACCACAGAAAACAATTTGGAGCGGCCAATCAAATGAAATCAATCTCAGCTTCAGACTAAGTGTCGTTGGAAGTGTTAAAAATGATTCAGGCCATTTTAACACGTTGAATGAGTAGTTTAATGTAAGGCAGTGACACTTTGACGAGAACAGCGGCGAGGATGTGTTATTCACAAGGAAGATTAGAATGGAAGAGAAGTCTTGAGGGAAAAATCAGGGGAAAGTTTGATCGAAATGTATGTGGTATTTTTTATATGCAGTTCACAGCTAAGAAATATGCAGTTGCAGAAAGCATTGGTGAAACAAAGCTGGCTGATAACACATCAGCACAAGACGCTTTGAGTACAGGAATGAGGAAATGTTACTCGAACTATTCAGGACACTGGCGAGACTACACCAGCAAAATTTTGTCCAGTTGACGACTTCAGGCCTAGGAAGACATATCCTCACCATAGAGGGAGTACAACCAAAAGCCACAAATTGTTCTCTGGATGCTGGGTTTGTCATTTTAAGACACAACTGTTTCCCTGAATTCGTCTTCACTTACATTGAGAGGAGTGAGGTTGGTGGTGGTACTGGTGGTGGTAGGGTGTGGGTTGAAGGGAGGTCTCAGAGAAACACACAATTCTGTCTGGCCCGGACAAATTGTGCTTAGACATGGGCTTTTTCCGACACTAAAGACTGCAGAAAAAGATGCACTGTTTCACGAGGTGCTATACACAATTTGTGACTGAACTGATGATAGATGCTGCATTAAAGGATCTCGCCAATATAGGTAGAGTCTGAAGATCCATGACAATCAGTCTGAATGGAAGGATGTCGCAGAATGGACATACTTTTTTTTTCATATGTTCCTATCTGCTATCATTGTCTCTTTGCAATTGAAACTTTCTTATTCGCAAATCTGTTCCATTGCAGATCACGTTTTAATTAAATCATGTTTTCATTCCACTTTAATCTCTATTGTTTTATTATTTTTCAATTTATTGTTTTCGTTTTCCATTCTGTCTCTCCTTAATTTTTCCTCTTATGATTTTTTTAAAATGTCTAAATCTCTTATGCTAGTCCACTGTCATTAAAGTATTTGCTATTCATTTATTAAAGCTCAATAAAGATTCATAAGATTCATCTTTAGATATGTCATTTCTGTTTCCATATTTCATTTATCTGTTGACTTTAGCTTCGTTTAAAAATCCAAGCAACATACCTTTACGTTTTCCATATCCAGAAATCCTATCTTTTAGGCACCAAACCTATGCAAATATATTAAAAACAATGCTCCAGGATTATATGCAGACGCTCCAGCCACTCAGTTCCACAAAACAGACATACATTTATCTTAAATTGAATTTTGCAAAACCTGGCGAATAGCACACATTTTTCTGTATCAGTTGATCACAATACTGCACATGTTGGACACCAAAAATGAAACTGGGCAAGATAGATAACATGTGGATATGGTATAATCATGATTCTGAGGTTCACGATTGTTCGAATTAGTTCTTAGCTTTACTTAAGGTTTAGGTCAATTCACGGAAATCTAGACACACGAGACATTCTGTCTTTAACATGAGAAAATAAATGTGGCACACTAAACATGAAATCGATATCGAATCCAAAAAAAAATTTGGAATTAACTATCAAAATGAATTTTCACACAGTTCAAATGTACCATCACTTCTCAGATATTGAAAACTGCAGAAGTTAACATTCAGAATTGATTTATTATAAACTAAATCATTTTACCCAAGTTAACATAAAGAAGTAAATGAAGTTTAATTTCATGTTCAGCTTTCAATGGAATAGAGTGTATTTTACTTAAAGGAACCAGAGAAATACGACAGAGATGCTGATGGAACACATAGGCACGTGATAGTAGGTTATCATAGTTATGACCAGAACGTCTCTAAACCATGGACAGGATTGAAATCATAAATTCCTGTTCAATAGGCATTCAATCAATGTGCAACACCGGATAGAGTGAGTGGTGCTTTTGGTTAAAACGTTCATTAAGAAATCAATTAGATGTTATTGGTAGGATGCTATCTATGAAGGGTAATAAATGCTACCATATGGCTAGAAATAAAAAGGGAAAAAGTAAAAAAAAAAGAAATGCAACAAAATGTGCTCAGTCAGTGAGATAGAAGATTAAATATGAGTTCAATGCATTTTATGCTTGTTTTGAACAGAAGGTCAATGAAACTATGTCAACTGCAGCATCAAAATCGGATGTATGTACAGGCACAATCAGTCATACACGCCAGATCATCCTCTTTGAGTGTAAGCCCATGAAAAGCAACGTCCCTAGCTATGACCCAGATCCTGCACAGACCAGCTGATGCAAGTATTCCCAAGCATATTTAACCTCTTCCTACTCCGATGTGAGGTCCCCATCTTTTTAAAGAAAACCGTTGTCATCCCACTGCCAATCCAAAATTAGGCAAAGTGTCTTAAATAAACTGCTGGATGACTCTGTTATCTATGAGTAGGATGTGGTAATAAGCAAGAGATTCGACATGGTACAAGTCAACTCTAGCCTCCCATATGGAATTGATCGTACTTTCACATACTTTCGCAATAGGTCCACTGCAGACGCCATCTTCTTGGCCCTACACATCTGCAACATGTGGATATCAAAGATACCCCCATTAGAGTCCAGTTTCTTACCTTCTGTTCATCATTCAACAACATAATTTCTTCTAAACTACAAGACGTCAGACTTTGCTGCTCTCTCTGCGAATGAATCCTCGACTTGCTGACCCACAGGCCACAATCAGTAAGGATCGATGACAACACCTCCTCCACGATAATCCTCAACAATGGTGCTCTGGAATGCTGCATCTACTAACCCTTGATATAATCCATGTATACTGGCAACAGTGTGACCAAATTCAGCTCTAAATCCATTTTAAAAATTGGTGATGACATCACAGCAGTGGATTTCATGTCAAGCAATGACAGGAAAGAGGACAGGATTGAAATCGACACCTTAGTGGCATTGTGCAAAGAAAACAATCTCTACCTCAATGTCAGCAAAGGGAAGGTGCTGATCATCGATATCAGGAAGCAGGATGGTAGGCACACTGCTGTCTATATCAATGGTGCTCGAGAGTTTCAAGTGCCGAGGAGTAAATATCACTAAATATCTGTCCTGCTCCTGTTGTGGGCCAGATGAAACCTTCTGCGAATGCATCCAGAAGATAGCCGAGACGCGACATTTTGGCTTTTGTAAAGCAAGTGTAAGTTGTTGAGTTCCATGTGTACTTAAATTGGACACAATACTCTGCTAGAAGCAAAACACACTTCATTATTACAACCAGTTAATATACAAATGAAAAAAAGATGTTTTAGCATATCGTTAACACAATTTGAATTTTTTTAAAAAAAACGTAATTTGACGACCAAAAAGCAACTGTTCCAATATAGTAACATCCCAACACACACCTTTTGAGAGGCAAATTTTGAAAACTAGTTTGTCTCACATGTGAGGTTTTTCCAGTTCAGAAGAGAAGAACACTGATGGAAAGGTCTGGCCGACAGCCAGAACTCCAAGCTTTTGCTGTGGCCAAAAGTGATCTACTACGGCTTCCACTATTTCCAAACACCAACAACTGAAAGTTAAATTGAAACCCTTGCTCTGTGGGATCCACCCGTTCATGCTGTTTCTCATGTTTTAACTCAGAAAAAAAGGGGTCTTACAATTTGATTATTTTGTTATCCTGAAAGAGACAACTCGGCTTCTCAGGCTCAAACACTCTTTTAAACCAAACGTTGTAATGCACCTCTTATGGCATAGAATCCATAGTCCTCCACGTCGACACAGCAGTCAATAAAACGTACTGACATGTAAATTTCCTCAGAACATTAAGGAAATTTGGTATTGATCGCAATGACACTGCATTTTTTACAGATGGTCCATAGAAAACATCCTTTCTGGATGCATCACAGCTTGGCGTGGCACTGTTCTGCCCATGACTGCAATAAATTACCTAGATTTGCGAATGCAGTCCTGTCCACTTCGAAAAACACTTATCCTTCCATTGCCTCCGTCTATATTTCCAGCCGCGTCAAAAAGCAGCCAAAAATGCAAAGACCGCTCTCACCTCTGTTACGCTATTTTCCACTATCTTTCAAACGGCCAAGCATACCCAAGCTTGAATCACGTAAGAACAGCTTTAAAACCAGCTTTTTCAGTGCTCTTATCAGAATATGAATGGACCTATTACATATTCGAGATTATGTGTCTCTGTACCTTCTCTACAGATGTAACACTGTAATTATATTCTGCGCTCCACTATATTTTCTGAATGCCCTGTAAGGTTTGTCTGTTTTTTTAGGATGACACGCATAACAGCACTTTTCACTGTATCTCTGTCCATGTGACATTCATAAAACCAATACAATCAAATCAAAGTTTCACAGATATGTAAAAATAACAATGTTTTTGTGTAATGCATTTAACTATGTAAATATAACTGCTGACAGCTTTTGTTTCTGTGCCAAGTAGTGAGAGAGAAAACTTCTTAATTTGGAAACAGCAGATCTTTTATTAACGAAAGGAGAAAGAACTAAGGATGGGGAAATCCTAGACATATTAATTAGAAATTGGCGATCACTAATATGCGGCAGTTTATAGGCTGGACCTTCTTAATTTATTTTCTTTTTGGACACAGAGTCAATTCCTCAGTTAAATGTCGTACCAGTTTGGAAATTTACGAGTAAAGTAATGAACAGGAAGAATCCACATTTTATGAATCTAACATGAAAATTGGTCCAACTGGACTAAGACCAGCCACTTCTGCAGAAAACGGGGCCAATCCTTGCGAAGACGTTAAAGGGGAACTATTGAAAACGAGAAGGCAAGACTGATCAGGAAACCAATTACCTGCAGGACAGAACAATCATGTAATGACGTCTTCATTAGGTCTACCCACAGAATTTTGATTTTTTCCTAAATTCCTCTCCTTATTCTTGTGGTCACACGTGTGTGCTACATGGCCAGTGCATTTAAAAAATTAAGTAAGTGCAACAAAATGTGTTTAGTTACTACCCAGAAGTTTACAGTCGAAGTGAACGAGGTATTGTTTGTAAATAACTGAAGTTTTAAAAAGAAACCATGTTTTAGAAATAATTAACTGATTAACATCCAAACTAATTCGTATGCATCTGAAAAGATAAACAAATAATCACTCACACCTCTGCTTCAACTTCAGTTGTAACATAACTGTAGAATATTCCGTTTTCACTTCATTGCTGTATATTGAGGCAAGAATGGCAAATATCAAAACATTAACTTCATATAATACAGAATGTGCCATTAAAGCCACAAGCTGTGCTATATTTAAAGAGTAAATTTGTAAAGAAAGTTCGCATTCTAAGAAAAAAAAGCATAATTTTCCACTTATGTTAATATTCATAAATGTATACCTGTCATGAATGCGAAGTGACGAGTAGTGCATTGTGCAACACCATGTGCTGCAATATGACAATATTGTCTTACCAGTAACTGATCTAGAGGGATGATGTGTTATGCAGTCCAGCAACAACCAGTCCTGGAATACCAGTGGATATTTAAATAACCTGCCTTAATAAATGCTCCACGAACACGTCTATTCATTAATTCTTTCAGGGGCCAGGAGATCAATTTCTCGGACAAGTCTGAAGTACTTAAAGGCTCAGACAGCTAGAATTACTCAATAGATGAGCCATCTGAGGCTCCTCAGTGATTCTGCAATATGATCAAAGCCAATTGCAAGCCAATTTGCATCTCTCCATGTGAATGCAAGAACTCTCCGGGACAGAAATTGGAGCATAAGAAAAAAATAATCAATATTGTAAAGATCAAGCCATGAAAACATATTAAAAAGGAAGAAAACTAAATTTTTCTTTTTAAAATTATTTTTAATTTGTGATATGTCGGCACTGCTGCCTGGCAAGCGTTTATTTCCCATTCCTAGTTTCCTTGAGGAGGTGTTGATGAACTGCCTTCTTATACCACTGCTGTCCACCTGATTGATTGCCAATAAAATTCGGGAGAGAATTCCAGGTTTTTCAACGGGGGCTAAAAGAGAATGACAACATATTTCCAAGTAAGTATGATGTGAGGGTTGGAGGGAAAAATGCAATGGGTGGCATTTCTCTGTTTTTGGATGCGATTGTCCTTACAGATGCGATTGTCCTTACACAGTTCGTGTGTTAGGAAAGTGCTGTCTGAGAATCTTTAATGAGCGTCTGCAGTAGATGCTACACATTGGTCCTACTGGCGTCAATAGTGTGGGGAATCAATGTTTGTGGAAGTTGTTCCATACAAGTGTACTGCTTTGCTCGGTATGGTGTTATGTTTCTTGAGTGCTTTTGGAGCTGTATCCATCCAAAGAAATATGGAGAATTGCACCACACTCCTATCTGATGCTTTCTTGGTGATAGAGAGTCAGTTTTGGAGAGGCAGTAGGTGAGTTAGTTGCCATATTATTCCAAACTTCTGTCCTGTTGTTTAACCCTTTTTTTGATGTGGCAGGTTGAGTTGAATCTCTCGTTACGGTAACCCAAGAAATTTCGACGTGGTGATTCAGTGAACAGAAGAACAAAGAAAATATAGCACATGAACAGTCCCTTCGACCCTCCAAACCTGCAGCGATCCACATCCACCACCTAAACCTGTCACTTACTTTCTAAGGATCTGAATCCCTCTGCTCCATGCCCATTCATGCATCTGTTTGATATATCTTAAATGACGCTGTCTTGCCCGTCTGTAACACCTCTACTGGCAACGTGGTCCAAGTAGCCATCACACTCTGCATAAAGAACTTGCCACGCATATCTCACTTAAACTTTTCCCCTCTCACATTGAACTCGAGTCAACACTCTTGAAAGAAAAAAGCGTTTTGATATCCACCCTATTTTCACCTCTCATGATTTTGTAGACTTCAATCAGGTCTCCCCTCAACCTAAATTTTTCTAATGAAAATAATCCTAATCTACTCAATCTCTTTTCATAGCTAGCGCCCTCCATTACAGGCAACATCCTGGTGAACATCCTTTGCAACCTGTCCAAAGCAGCCACATCCTTTTGTTATTGTGGCAACCAGAATTATATGCCGGGTTCCAGCTGTGGCCGCATCAAATTCCTATAAAACTCTGACATGACCTGCCAACTCTTGTACTCGATACACCGTCCAATGAAGGAAAGGATAGCATATGTCTTCTTGAAAAATATGTCTACCTAATGCCACCTTCAGGGTACAATGGACCTGAACATGCAGATCGAACTGTGCATTAATTTTCCCCAGGGCTTTTCCATTTACCGTATAATTTGGTCTTGAACTGGGTCTTCCAAAATGCATCAGCTCATATTTGCCTGGAATGAAATCCAGCTGCCATTTTTCTGTTCAACTCTCCAAATTATCAATATTGTGCTTGATTCTCTGACAGTCCCCTTCACTAACTGTTACTTTAACAATCTTAGTGTCTTTTGCCAACTTGCTGATCAAACCTCCTGCACCTTCTTCCAAATCATTTGTTTACTTTGCAAACAACTGTGGTCCCACAATGGATCTCTGTGGATTACTGCTGGTCTCCATTTTGAGAAACTACCTTCAGCTATACTACTCTCTGTCTCTTGCTGCATAGCCAGTTGATGTTGGACCCCATGGGACGTCACTTTCTCCATCAGATATCCGTCATAGAGCGGTTAACACCATTGAATGCCAAGGAGGTGAGAGTGCATCCTATTGGTGATGAGCATAGCCTGGTATTTAACTTTGTAAGTATTAGTCATCTCGGATACAATTAAACATTGGCATTGAGGAGAGCGCAATGATATTAAACATTTTCTTGTTTCTGTGATCTCAATACAGAGCAGAGAGAGACAGAGAGTAGACGTGTGTGAAAGAGTGAAAGAACGAGAGAGTCAGGGGAGAGAGAGAGGGGGAGACACAGATGCAACCATACAGAAATTCAACAGGCAAATGTGTGGGAGGGATTTGTTTTACAAGTATTACAGATAAACGAATGGAAATGTTCATAGGAAAAAAACAGTAGAACTATTCCTTTCAAAACAATCCCTGCAATCACCTGTTAAACCTGTGTACCTGAAATAACAGATTCATTAATTTCAATTTTACACAGCTCCAGGATATATGTAAATGTAGGTTTCTTGCGATTTTGCGTCTTTATATGCCATTGTTTGAACTAAAAGTTGTAGGATCAAGTCACACTTCCTTCTTTTATGTACTATTAGAGTCGAGAGTGAGGGGCTGGAAAACCACAGCAGGTCAGGCAGAATCCGAGAGCAATGGAATCGACCTTTCAGGCAATAGGACCATCTCAGACACATCTTTCTCCTTCCTGGACCTCGCCATCTCCAATTCCAAACCAAAGGGATAGCCATGGGCACCCGCATGGGTCCCAGCTAAGCCTACCTCTTTGTCGGTATGTGTAAAAGTCCGTCTTTCACAGCAAGATCAGCGCCATCCTCACCCTTTCCTTCAGTATGTCGATGACTGTATTGGCACTGTCTCGTGCTCCCCTGAGGATTTCATCGCCTTCACTAATACCTTACACCCCACCTCAAATTCACCTGGACAACGCTGACACCTCCCTCCCTAAACTGGACCTCTCCATCTCCAAATGGTCCCTGAAGCCCTGTGCTGTTCTAGCACCAGACTCTCGACTTGGATCTCTAAAATCTGCAGTCCCACTTTCACGTCCTTGGTGTACTACAACACAAGTTGATTAAAATTACCTAGAATATGGAAAACCCAAGATGTTGGCTAACCACAAATCAAATATGGTCATTTAATGAGGTAGGTGGTAATAAAACATGAAAATGTATGCTTGTAAGCCTAACATCTTCACTTATGTACATGTATTCTAATGTTTTAGTTGCTGACATTAAAATGAAGTATATATTCTCAAAAAATACTGAAACCTTTACTGAAAGGAAATGCAAGCTCAACAAATATATTGCAGAAATGCTTTGCTTTGTTGACTAAACAGGATCAGTCGCTCTGGTGTCCCTAGATTAACAAAAGACGTTCAATGAGGAGACATTGGCAGATTCATAACATATTGTCACGATCATATCGCATTATGAGTATGCATGGCATTTTGTGGACAAAAGGTAGTTTGAAAAGAACTGTCGAAACATTACATGTTTTTAATGGAAGGAAGGTTTTTTCCTATTGACTGTATTTCTTTCAAGTACCTTGATGATGCAGTAGTGGCAACTAATTTGCTGATGAGCTGGAGCCAAGGAATATATAGCAGTATATACGACTGAAGCTTTGACAGGTAACAAGTAGTTGATACGTCTGTGGACTACAGGCAAGTTATCAATGACGAAAGCTCTCCATCTATCATCGAGACACACAGCACGAAACCGACGATTAGATCCAACCATTTTATGTTGAATGTAATCATAAAATGAACGCATCATACCTGCATCATCTTGGCCCATATCCCTCCAATACTTTCCTATTCATGTAATTATCCACATGCACTTTTAAAAAAATTTCCAATTGTACACACATCCATTACTTCATCAGGAAAATCATTTCAAATACAACCGCACTCTGTGTAAAACAAGCTCCCTTTTTTTAAATGCCTCTCTGTGACATTAAGAAATTGCCAGCTATCCTTGAAATCCCCTATCCAAGGCAAATGACAAACACCATTATCTCTGATCTATGCCTCTCAATAGTTTTAAATTCCATAAGGTCTGCGCTCAACCATTGAAAAAGTTGCAGCCTGTCCAGCCTTTCTTTACAATCAAACTTTCCATACTAACATTCTAATAAATCATATTTTAATATTCTTCCTACCACTGTGTAATCAAAACTGGACACACCATTCCTGAAGAGGAGTCACAAATGTCCTGTTCAATCACAACATGTCGTCCTGCTCCCAAGTTGTGAAGCAGTTTACGATTTGGAATTATTTTCTTTTCAGATGCTACCATGTCTCCACAAAGTAGGAGCTATCCATTTTCTCTGAGCAGTCACTGCGTTCCAAGATTTTCAAGCCTTAAATATTATCAGTTCATTTTTGTCTCCTTGTGTGTGTCTATATGCATGTAATATCGGAGAGATCTTCAGCTGTTAGAGGTTTGTTTTAAAAAAAATGTATCTACATTGCGTTTATTCATAATATACAGTTATTCTTACGAAGTACTTGTAAACAACAAGTGCTGCATCAGTACAAACACTCAGCTCCACATAATGTACAAGATAACCTTTCATTGCTGCTAATTAATTAGTTGTTTGCAATGCATCCAATGTGTGTCAGTTTTGTAGCCATTCTTTAAAATATTTTAATGTGCATTTTGTGTTTTTAAATTGATATTATTATTTTTCTCAATTCACAAACTTACTTAAACACAAACAGAGAGAGAAACAACTCTTAGGGTACATCGTTTGTATCTGAGAATTCTGTCCTCTACTTCAAAACATAAAGTGTATAAAAGAACGGACATCTTACTGAATTTGGCAGTCGCTGATGACAAAGCATTTAATGAACCATGTGCGTTTTTGCAGCTTGCATTAGGTCAAGGCCAAACTGCATTCAAGAATGTTGAGTAAATATTCATTAGTCTGCTTTTGAGGGAGATTGCATTGTTTTATGAAAAGATTGCACTATTTGAACGTATATCTATCTATATTTAGAAGAATGGGAGCTCTTTGTACTTATTAAATATATTGTCATATGCAAGCTAAAATCATAACTGGTACGTGTGTGTCTTTGGCATGTCCAACATTTATTTTCTATCCATTGTTGTTATTTAAAGGCATTGTTGAGCAGCCTACTTGAAAAATTACATTCCATTGTCTATAGGTCGATGCATAGCACAGTCAAGGAAGGATTCCAGTGTATGGACTCAGTGTCACTGAAGGAATGTAATTTCTGACTCTGAATGGTCTCATACTTGAAGCAAATCTTGCGACTGGTGATATTACAATGAAAACCCTGCCTAACTCCTTCGAGGTGGTACTGTTGGTTTTGGTGAATGCTATCTGTGAGTCTTGGCGAATACGGTGATGATGATCGAGCTTAAAGAAGTGTATTCTGTACTTTTGTTTTAACCAAGAAATGTTGAGAGAGGAGGGCAGAGCAGTTTATACAAAACAATAAGAGTAATTAATTTCAGTTTATTTTATGCTGGAACAATAGAATCTGCCTAAATTGGAGGGGGTCAATTTCTGACAGAACGTGGACTTCTAGTTTTAGCTTATCAGTAACATTTGGGATTCTGAAGCTGTGTTTGGAAGCAGCAGGAAATCTCTTTCTGCCCCGGTCTCTCTCACAGTTTATCTTGTCTTTTGCTCCTGGAGTTCAAGTCTTGCATGTGAGACAATCAGATTTTCTAAGTTTGCCTTTGCCAAGGATGTTTTTACAGAATATTACTATATTGGAACAATTGATCAGTTGTAGTTATTAGAGAAGTAGTTTGATGGAGGTGCGATGCATTCAATTATTTTCTTGTTTTTCTTGTCATTTTATATGTATTTTAAAGGTAGTGCAAAAACAAAGGAAGTTTTGTAAACGTCGAGCAGTGTGGCAAATCGAAATGCATCTAAAAATAACAGCTTACACTTACTTTATAATAGGAAAAGATAGTTGTCTCGACTATCTTCGGAAATATTGTCCGTGAGTTTGCCTAGTCCTCATAACAAAATGTGGCATACTGTCGGGGTCAAAATCTCGATTTGTAAGATGCATTTAGAATTGTTGGATGCAAAAGCAGTGAATGGTAATTGTGATTTTTTTAATGGCGGGTATTGAATTCCGTTGATCTTAAACAGTGTGTGTTTTCCTAATAAGGGCTTTTTCAGTTATGACAAGTGTTTTGGTGTTCGTAAAAATCACTTCAGGAGTATTACAGACAGTCAAGAAGGCAAAGTATTTTTGGAATTGCAAAAAAAAACAGCGTTGGGATTACCTGTGTCTGTGCGGAAAAGCAAAACAATTGTAGCAATAACTTAGCATTTACAATTACCATGAATGCAATTGAAATGTTTGGAAAAGGCAAAAATTCAACTCAACATGCAGCAGCTTAAAAGTGAACAGCAAATGAAACGGTTTGAATTACATTTGAAAGCAGAGGAAGAGAATGAAGAGTGTATAACACTAGCATACGAAACCGAAAGGGAAAAAAATGGTACCAACAGAAGATAAATAAAGGGCAGTGTGGCCCTAGCCAAATAAGGGGATTAATAGAGACGTTTTGAACTGCGGAGATTAGAACTGAAAACACAAAAGTTACGAAAGTAGGGCTAAACATATGCAGAGCAATCCAATCGTAGACAAAGGTCTGGCTGTCATTTGTTTAAATAGGTCACTTTGTTGCCTAAGTTCGACGAGGGGTATGGCGAAGCATGGCATTTTATTTGTGAAAATGGCTGAATAAATTATATAGCCAGTGACCATATGGGGATTGTTGATCCAAACAAAGATAGTTCTCGGGAGAGACTTTCATTACTGTCAGAAAGTAATTCTGTGGAATGTAATGTGTTGGAAAATACCATCTTAAGTGCAACATAAGCTAGTACCAGAAACATACAGACATTTGAGAAGGTAAGGAGGGAACCAACATTGAGATTGATAGAATAAAATTAAGTTATGGCGATAGATGCACAATGGAGCTGAAATTAGATTAAAAATATGACGCTTTTAAAGAAATTATTGTTTTAGAGGAGGTCAAAATTTACTTCCTGAAGTTGTGAGAACTCTTGTGCAAGAGTACAACCTTAAAACTGCAAGATTAGCAGACGAAATGTCAGATGATTACAATTTTGCTCATAAGTCAAAGTTGAGCTTGCTGATCCATTTCACTCTGTGAGAGTGGAATTTGAGGAAAACAGATATCCTAAGGAGATAAGCAAACCAAAGATAAAATTGAAAAACGCCAAGACAGCTTAGCACCGGGTAAAGTAGAAACTCAGGATGAGGAAAGATAAGTAAAAAAGCTCATGTGATTTCAGTGTGATAAAGTAGCCCACATGAAGTCCCGGTATTGGTGGTTTTGAAAAAACATTCGGAGGACGAATGTGGATATATATGATAAGCTAGTGAGTTTTGTTCAAGAGGTAAAGGAAAGCACAGTGGAGCTTAAAAGACTGCAAAAGATGGTATAACTAATTTGTTTAAGAAATAAATGCCCGATTGATTTAAATAAATGTTATTTTCATATACAGGGGAGTTGCTAAAACAGAAATCTAAAACTGCGAAAAATACTAAATTCTCGTCTCAATAAAGCCTCATAACTGCAACGAGGCTTCATTGCTCATCTACTTAAATCCTCTCACTTTTAACGACAATGCAAAAATTGCCACGTTTACGGCTTGCTGCACGTGCATGCTTAGTTTCAACGATTTGTGGACAAGTGTACCCAGCCCTCCTTTTGCCTTCTCTTCCCCAATCTGCCTGTATTCAGATAATGATCTGCTCTCCTTTTCGTTTGGATGCCAAATGTATAAACTTGCATTTATACGTTTAATAACAAATATACCATATATTTGCACAGTCAATCATATTGTCTAATTCACACTAAAATATTTGTACAACCTGCTCACAGCACACCCACAATCATACTAAACAACTTCGTGCTGTATGTGAACATGGAGAAATTCCATTTAACTTTCTTCCCTTATGCATGAGCACAGGTTGTAAATATCTCGGATCCAAGTATCACTCCATGCCATACTCCACTAGTTACTGTCTGCCACTTGGAAAATAAAATCCATTTATTCATACATTGAGTTTGCCGTCTTCCAAGTCATTCGGTACCCATGTCAGTATGTTACACAAAACGTCAGTTGCTTTCATATTACGTGCTAACCTTGTGTAAGGTAAATCATCAAAAGTCTGATAACGGACAATTAAAACACAATCACTGGCATCACTATTTGAAGTCTACTGAAAATTTCCAGAAAATTGCATGTTCAAAAATCCATGCTGTCTCTGATCGATTTTGATACTGCTTTTCATGTTCTCTTGTACTAAATCTTCTCTGATAAGGTCTCTTGATAGTGTTGCCCATTAGCTCATGACAGGTCAATAAGTCTATAATTCGGTGTTGTTGATCTACCTCGTTCTTGTTAAAATTATATAAAAGTCTGGGAATGCAGTGAATTTATCCAAACATGACATCTCCAAATGAGATTATTTAGGGTTAGTCACAAACAGCAATATGTTATTGATTGAGAGTGGTAAAGTATTTTTCCACAGCGAGTTTTGGAAAGATTTGTAGCGCAGGTTGAGGTTTTGGATGTAGGTTTGCTCGCTGAGCTGAAAGGTTCATTTCCAGACGTTTGTTACCTTACTAGGTAACATCTTCAGTGGACCTCAGGCGAAGCAATGCTGAAAATTACTGCTTTCTATTTATATGTTTGTGTTTCTTTGGGTTGGTGATTTCATTTACTGTAGTAAAGTTATTTCCTGTTCTTTTTCTCAGAAGGTGGTAGATGGTGTCTAACTCGATTTGTTTGTTTATAGAGTTCTGGTTGGAATACCATGCTTCCAGGAATTATCGTGTGTGTCTTTGTTTGGCTTGTTCTAGGATGGATGTATTGTCACTCGTTTTCTGCCTGTTTGTCCAATGTAGTGTTTCTTACAGTCCTTGCACGGTATTTTGTAAACGACGTTAGTTTTGTTCATTGTCTGTATAGGGTCTTTCAAGTTCATTAGCTGCGGTCTTAGTGTATTGGTGGGTTTGTGGGTTACCATGATGCCAAGGGGTCTGCGTAGTCTGGCAGTCATTTCCAAGATGTCCTTGATGTAGAGGAGAGTGTCTAGGCTTTCTGGACGTGTTTTGCTTACGTGTTTGGGTTTGTTGCTGAGAAATCAGTGGACTGCGTTCATTGAGTACCCATTCTTTTTGAACACACGGTATAGGTGATTGTCCTCTGTTTTGCGTAGTTAATCTGTGCTGCAGTGTGTGTTGGCTCGTTGAAGTAATTTTCTGATGCAGCTTCATTGTTGGTGTTGGGAAGATTGCTTCTATAGTTCAATATTTGGTCTGTATGTGTTGTTTTTCTGTAGACGCTGGTTTGACATTCCCCATTGGCTGTTAGCTCTACTGATACATCTAGGAATGACAGTTAGTTTTTGTTTTCCTCCTCTTTAGTGAATTTTATGCCAGTAAAGGTGTTACTGATGGTCTTGAAGGTTTCGTCTAACTTATTTCTTTTATTGATGACAAAGGCGTCATCCACGTAGAGAACCCAGGGCTTGGGTTGGATGGTTGGCAGAGATGTTTGCTCAAGTCTCTGTATTACTGTTTCTGCTAAGATCCCTGATATCAGAGATCCCATGGTTCCATTGGTTTGTCTGTAAGTTTAGTTATTGAAGGTGAAGTGGGTGGTAAGGCATAGGTTCACTAGCTTGATGATATTCTCCTTGTTGATTAAGTTAATGGCGTTTGGTGTATGTGTCTTTGGGACTTCTAATAGTGTAGTCAGTGTTTCCTTAGCCAGGTTAATGTTTATTGAAGTAACCAGGGCTGTTATATCAAAGGAGATAATTATTTCATCCTCTTCTATCTTAGTGTCTTTGATGGTCTGCAGGAATTCTTGGGTGCAGCAGATGGAGTGGCGTGAGCGTTCTATTAAGTATTTTAGCCTTGCACAAAATACCGTGCAAAAACTGTTAAAAACACTACATCGGACAAACCAGCAGAAAACTAGTCACCAGGAGAAATGAACACCAACTAGCCACAAAAATACGTGACCCTGTCTCACTAGTATCCTCGCATATGGATGCGGAAGGACACCACTTCCACTGGGACAATACGTCCATCCTAGGACAAGCCAAACAAAGACACGCATGAGAATTCCGAGAAGAATTGCATTTCAACAGTAACTGTATCAAAAAAACACATCGAGTTAGACCCCAACTACCACACCATGAGAAAAGGACCAGGAATTGACGCCACCACAGGAAATAACATTACCACAAGAAGCGACATCACCCACCCAAATAATCTCAACATATAAATAGAAAGCAACCATTTTCAGCATTGCTTTGCATAAGGTCCATTGAAGATGTTACTTTGTCAGGAAACAAAACGTCTCGAAATTATCTTTTCAGCTCAGCTAGCAAACCTACATCCAATATTTTACCACAGGCTTCTTTACTAGAGGATGGACTTGCAAAGACACTTGGAATCGTTCCATACCACCAATCAAAAAAGACTGCTAGGAGAAAAGTACTTCCAAGGAGTAAATCAGCATTTACCATTAAATCCAATCTCCTCTTTATTCCAAGTATGCAATTAATTTCTCAGTTCACTGGCCTTCACCATTGGATCGGATTCACATACATGCTGTGGAAACTGAGATCGAGCTCCTAGTGCCGTCTGTTGCAGGTGTCCCAAACGAGCGAAAGGACTGGAGGCTCACTTGCTGAAAATGTCTAAACTTGTTTAAATCAATCGATTTATTCATTAACTTGAACGTGTCTGAAGTAATTTAAGCAACTTGATTCGCTCATGAGGCTGCAATGTATCGACAGTAATTAGTTCAATATGCACATCTCTTATTATTCACTTTGAACGGCCCTTAACGAATCAATTTAGGGACTTTTGCCTGATGTGATAATTCCAAATCATATAGAAAGTTCCATAGTATTTGGAATATTCAGATATGCATCCAATGCATCCATTACTCCCACGGCCACTTGTTCAAATGCTCGGAGGTGTAACTAATCGATCTTGAAGAATTATTAGCCTTCAATCCGATCAAATTTTCGAACACCATTTTCCAACAATACAAGTGTATTTAATTTCCTCTCTCACACTATACTCCACGATACTGATATTTCTTGGAAAATTAACTGTTCCCTCGTTAGTGAAGATAGCACCCGTGTACTGTTTGGATTATTCCCTTGTCTCTTGTTCTTCATTATCACTTCTGATTCTGACTTTAGGAATCTGCAGTCTTCATTTGTCTTCATGAATGCATTCTCTTTGCTTATTGAGAGAATCAGTTTTTCTTTATAATCCTCATAAGCTTATTCTTATATTTTATTTCTCCATTACCAGTTTACAAATGTACCCTGTTTTCCTCTAAGTCACATTTCTCCAATCAACGCATAGCTTATTTTAAATCTAAGGTTTATGCACTTTCTTTTGCCTTAATATGATTGCCACTTACTCACGAAGCCATAGTCGGACTACATTTCCCCGGTTTCATTTTTTTCCTTGGGTGATTAGCAGGAATGATCATGCAGGCCATCCTTAAATGCTTGCGAATGCTTTTCCAGCACTATTCTTTCAATGACTTTTCTAACTATATCACAGCTAGCCCGCGCCTCAGATTATCACCGTTTCATTTGTTTAGATTCGAAACTGACATTTCAGAATCAGGTATATCAATACCATATCATGGACAGGAATAGGGAACTTTGAATGTAAATCATTCAAGTAAGATTCTGATCACCACATTCATGATAATGTACAATAGTTGCAAGCTCTGCTCTTGAGCATTGACGTTGCCTGATAATTCAGTAGTACGCATGTTAATTGCCACTTATCAGCACAAGACTGAATTTCTTCTAACCCTTGGTGTCTTTGGTCATGAATAATCTCTGGGGGGTTGTTGACGGTAGTGAAGATTGTACATCTCTTTTAAACATTCCCTACTCCTGACCTGGTGGTTGGATGATCGTTGTTGAAGCAGGTGTAGAAGGCTGGGACAAGAAAATTACTCTGAAAACCTTCAATCCAGGCGCCCTTATACTGAGAAGGTCAATCACCAAGTACCTCATTCTATCAGTTATGTCTCAAACCAACAGAGAGTTCTCCCATTGATAAACAGTAAGTTCATTTTGCCTCCTGTCCTTGACACGATACTCGATCAAATGCAACCCTCATATTACGTGCGGTGACTCTCAGCTCACTTTGAAAGTAATTTTTATTTTCGATGCTTGAAACAAGAAGACCCAGAGCGGATTGGTTCTGGTGGAACCCCTTTTCATCGTCAGCATTTTATTGGTAAGATAATGCTGTTTGAAATACTATCGAAGAGTCCTTTTTTATGATAAGGATCAACAGATAATCGAAGTGCTGGTGTTGGGGGGAAATGTCAAACAACAGCCTTTAATTCTGTGTTCAGAATTACAATCAAAATTTATTCGAGCTCCTTACCATTTATGTGGGAAAGCCAGAGATCACTCAGAATCTGACTTGTACATGAGACCCAAGCACCCTTTAGATATTCAGGTCATATTGGAAAGAGAGTTCAGTGACACTCTGAATTTTTGGGACAAAGCATTTTAATACATATCAGTTTATAAAAATTGCATGCAACATTATCAATGCTCCCCCCCCCCCCCACAACCATACGATCAATCCTATGAAACAACTGGTCAATGATGGACGTACCTATGGACATCTCTTGGTTTCCGATTATCTCATAATGTTTACCAGACATTGTAATCATCAGGCCTTGGGATCTTACAATGTTTCCCATTAATATATAGTCCAATGTTAATGGCTATATTCCTTTGGATATTCACCAGAATTCCTTACCAATAAGGGCTGTTTGAGTTCTGTTATTTTTTTTATTTCTCTCCTCATCAATTTCTGTCCCTCAACTTATATTTCCCACTGTCCTAATCAGAGGAGATGCAAAAAGAAAGTTCATGCTTTCTTTAATTGCTATAAGATTCATATTATTAGCTCCACTGTAACGTTAGTTATGTTTAAAAGTTTATGTTTATACCTATCATTAGCATTCTTTAACTGATGATTTTTGATCAGCTTCATTCCCACCTTACCATGTCTCACCTTCGTTAGACATACCCCTCTATCTTGAAGGTTTATTATAATTCATTCTAGTGACATACTGGCTTCTAAGATTAATTTTACTGCCCCTACTCTGACTAAACTCTCCTTGGCGAATAAAACAAAATCTTTCTCATTGATAACACTAAAACTCAATCACTTTCAAAACTCAATGAATTAGCTTGAACTCCTAGAGTTTTACAAGCCATAATCCCACCTATATCATCTCTGTCGGTTACTGAACTCCTCTTAATATTAATTTGCATGATTCATTATTCAGAATCAACCCTGTTACCTTTAATTACCCAGTTCACAGTCCTACAATTGCGCTAACTTGTTTCCTCATTTTAATGCTGGAGCAGGCAAGCTAATTCTTTTACTACAGTCACGTTTATGCCAGCAGCTAGCATTACTGCGGTCTAATTCATATCACTCTTATCAGGTAATTAGCCAAAATGTTTTGTTTTACCTCTTGTTTCCATAACATGCCTGTATTCGTTTGCAAATTTGGATATAGATGCCAGTATTGTAGTTTATTGGCAAAGGTATGTTGCATATTTATTTTGTTGTGTATGTTATATATTTGTTTTGATCTTGTGCGTTGCATTGAAATAGGTTCGTTCAGGTTAGGTTTTTTTAATGTAAAGGTATTACAGCCTTTCAATCCGTTTTGAATTTTACTTATATATGAACACATATCATACAGAGAAGGACTATTCCAGGAGTATACACCATAAACATTCGGTTTGTCCACTAACATATATCGACTTCACAGTGAGTTCAGAGATTTCTTTGCTAGTTTTATCCTGAACATACATGTATTTATGCGGAAAGAACGTGTTTTTTGGGGCCTGTATTGATAGCAGTTCAGAACAATGAGTGATGACTCCATTTTAAAAATGTTAGGTTTTGTTGGGGTTTGGTAGGGAAATGAGGAATGATTCGTTCCTGTTTTGAGAGAGTGTAAAACAAGAATGTGCGATCTTAAGTTCAAGGCTAACAGAGTCAGACAGGTATGAATTTTTTATCTCAGATGACAGCGAAACGCTGCAATTCTTCAATGCAAAAGGTTGTGAAAGTTGGCCTTTCAGTACAATCAAGGCAGAAATAGATTTTCTTTTAGTTTAACAGAGGAATCAACGTTTTTGTAAAAGGCAGGAATGTGAAGTTGCTGAAGAAACGATGAGATGCGATGTCATTGAATGGTGGACTTATCTTGGCCAACTGAATGACTTACCCCTCCACCTGTACCTCATGATCTTATGAACAACTGAATTTTATTTTATTTGAACCCTCTGGATAATAAAGCTTTACTATTGTCAACTTGGGGATAATTATGGTAAATATGTGAAGTCGTTCTGCACTGAAAATCACAGGTTGTACTTCGATCAAGAAGGGAAGAAGAACACGGACAGCTGAATGAAATTATTTGTTAACGTTATGTAATATGTAAGAAGGTATGATGGTTTCATATTTCCATCAACTGTGATCCTATTTCAGAAGGTAATTATAATGTGTTGAAAAATTAAGACTGCAGACAGTATTCGATAAGTGGAAATGGGATGGTGTACGTTTTAGTAGTTATTTTACAATCCGGCATCTTTTACATAAAACACTACGTGAAAAAAAAAAATTAAAAAGCATTAAAATGATTAACCATGTATAAATTTTGAAATCGTTTGAATTGCGTTCACTCAGCATTCCAGAGTCGAGTCATCGCAATTTGTTTTTAATCTTATTCTCACAGAACTAGTTGATTTCTGCATTTGACCAAGGGACGTTGTTTGAACTGTGTCTTCTTCATTTTTTATTATCTATGTTGAGTGCTTGAAATGTCCTGCTTCGAATGTTGACGTATTTATAAGGAAAAGCAACATTATCATATTTGTTCATGACACTATGAAAATTATTGAAATAATTTAATCATCTTTGTATGGGATCTGTTTCTCTTTGTCTTAATTGACATCATTTGAATTCGTAAGCATGTTTTTAACTTGATTACAATGATCAGCAATTAAAGAAACCATGTTTGAAGTTCAAATGCCGACCATTGCATTCACCTCCTCAAAGAGAATTTGAGAATGTGTTATTCAGAATCATTTTTAATACTTGTTCAGTCCACAATATAAAGAAGGATATTTTCTCAAAAGCTTTTTGATTCAAATAGTAGCAACAAGTTCATAAAACATTCAAATTTTCTCTTCTGGCAAAGCAGAGAGTTTTTTTTCGTTTTCAGGCAAGTATTTGCTTAATCGCAGTAGTCAACTTGCAGACAACCTTTACTGCTGCATTTCTGTTTGGCGTGAGCTTGAGACAATAGGTATGTATTAGATGGGCGGCAAGCAGCCACTGAACACAATTAACCTACCAATGTGGCAACACCTCATTTGTAGAAAGCTGAAACAGTTTTAGTCCAAATGCATTTGGTAGGGATTTAAGCGATTGCTTTGTTCCATAGGGTCAAAAGACCACCCATTAACAGTTGGAAATTAAATTCAAATCGATAGTTATCCCAATAATATTATTGCTTGATGATTAATCCTGTGACCTGCGTAATGTTTATGGGATTGGCTTGGAACTTAAATTTGAAATAAAAACTATAATTAAGAGTAGAATTCTGACCATGAAACGACTGCCACATGTTTAGATAAGAAAATCACCCGTTTAATTCTTGAATGTCCATCAGGGATAGACACATGCTGTCCTTAGCCTGTCTGGCTGGTTGTGTACCTATAGCACCAAATCAACGTGGTTGACCCGTCATTCTTTTGTGGACAATTGGAGATGGGCAATATATATTGAACTAAACAGCAGCACTCACATCCTGTGAATGAATATGTTTAAAAAACTCATGATTAAATAAGCTAGTCGTGGTAAAGATAACTACAAAGCCATGATCATTTCTTTTATTTATCTACTGTTTTATTAATATCCATCAGTAACGTAAACATCCTTACATGACTGCAAGCCCATGGAATGCGGATCTTAGCTGATGTTCAAATGGGCCAGCAGAACCTCGAGGTTCCAATCAAGGCCAGTTTAAGCGATTTCAATAAATGCTAACGTTGTCAGAAACGCCCAAATTTATATGAAAGAATAAAGACAAACAGGAATACATTTCTCTCAGTAATTCAAGTTGCATTCAGAGAGTGGCAGATTTGAATAATCAAGTAACCTCAAACATTTCTTTGTTATTTAAGAACAGTGGTTACTTTTTGTTTACTCAACAAAATTTTCGCCTTTATTGACTTGCTTGCTAAGACACCTGTCAGGTATGTCTTCAAGTCAGTGAAAAATTTCATCTAATTTATGTGTTAAGAATGGAGAAATTTAGAAACAGATGAAAATATATAACAGACACATTTCAAGAAGATCGATATTGGACTGAACAATCATTTATGCTATTGCAATAGATTATCATTTCAATTCTCATTGTTATTGTTGTTGTTTTCATGATTAGTATTCTTCTTATTACTAAACCTATAAGTTGTGGAATCCAGTAAATAATTAGGTTTGCTTCCAGTAAGTTGTTTTAATTAATGTAACCATCTTTGCTAAAGGACATTTAATGATTTTCTTCAATTCACTTCTAAAATTTGTTTGTGCCATGGCATAAATAATTGTGTTGGTGCAGGAGCATAATAGCTGAAGCATATATCCAATTTGCTCCGCAAGTGCGAAAGGATCACTGTAATTAGTATTGTTAAATTTATTCTGTGAAATTTGAACAACAACCCGACACACCGAAGTTAGCATCCATAGAAAGATAAAATTGCCAGAAATTACGAGAATTAATATAATAGACTGTCTACGGTTTTCCATCTCCGGATCTTTTGAATTTTCTCTGAAGCATTTCCTCGCTTTACTGGTCAATACAATGTGTCTGACAATTAAACCATTGCAAAGCAAAATTATGAAAAATGCCGTAAATGGAGTCAAAATAATTTCCAACCATAAATATGCAATCCAAGAAGGCAAAGTATAGAATGTAGATTTTAAGACACAAAACCATGGCATGCTGTCAATAATCTGTCCAGGTTCATTTGTAAAATAAGTTGGGAAGTTTTGTAAAGCAGAAAGTCCACATATCACTGATATTATCACAACTGAAGTTTTTGCTGTGCAATATTTGGTCCTCAGCTTCTGGCAGCAAATGAATATTAAGCGATCAACACTAAAAGCAACAGTTAACCAGACAGAACAATCATCGGAAATGAAACTGAACATTGTATTAATGCTGCAAACGATAGTGTAATCCAGAAATGATCTTGAAAAATACGTTTCCTTTATTTGGTAAAGCACTACTTCAAATATTAAGACCATTAGATCTGCTACTGCCATGGCCAACATGTAATGAGTGATGCATTTGGAAAGGCGACATTTTCCAAGGGATAAAATCACGATTGCCAGTACATTAGCTGCAATTGAAGTTAAAAAAGAGAGAAATTAATAATTAGTTAATGATAAATAAGTTCTTAACGTGTAGCAATGACATTTCTGATCTGCATTTAAAGTAATGCTACTTTTACTTCTCTCATATTCAGTGTTTTCAGATACTTTCTCCAGCAGATAATATTCTCTTCCTTTAAAATAATAGCAGAAAACTTATTGGCTATTGAATAAGTTAGAATCAGAATAAATTGAGATTATGTTATTCGGGCCGAGTTGTATTGATTCTGCAACGTCTGTAAATTTGCATGTCAAATTCGCACGCTCCACATTGGGAGCACAGAAATCATTTCTCAAACTAAGAGATGTTTTAAAAGACTGCGTGAAACCTTTTTAGAAACGTTTTGCAGCTCTGTACATGCTCTGCAAGGTTTTCCAAAACCATTTTCCAACTTGAAGTATTCTGTGTTTTTTGTTGTGGAAGAATCACTCAATGTTTTATACAAAATTTCAAGAAAATATATTAAATACTTCAGAAATTAATCTTTAATTTTCCAAAGTCAAAGCTGTCTTCCCTGACTCCCCACTAGGTCTTTGGTCTTCTGCAGTTCATGCTGTTTTTGTTCCCGTGCTTATCAAATAACATGAGCATAACCAATCACGCTGGCTAGATTTGTCTTTGCAAGTTAATCATCGTCTGCCATATTGGTTCCCTACATTACACTTAACGTAACACATTGCCCCAACATCATCTTCAGCATTAACTCATCTACCAGTGATAACTAGCCTATCACAATGCACTATCATAATCTGCTACTGGAGCCCGGTAATATGATCCCAGACATGCATTTCAACACTAAAGTAATAACATAACTGCCAGAATAACTTTTATATAATTTCCCCCTTCGAGACCAACAGGTATCACACAGAGAAAGAATACGAGGAAGTAGGACGCACAAAAGCCAAATCGATCGACAGAACCCAAAAAAACAAGTAATACCCATTACAGCGTCCAAACCTGAAAGAATTTTCCCTCCGTTCCAGGAGTCACAGGCCAAAAAACAAATCCCAACTTAACTGGAACAGGAAAATAGACCCAAAGACCCCGCATAATCTAACCACACAGGCAATACATGCAAGTCGGGCGTCTCCATCTGAGCAAGGATTCAGCACCACAGCAGACGTCAGATCATAGTAGTAAAGTGGCAAACCCTCAGTGGAAGATGTGGCTGGACCAGATTATACTGGAACAACAGGGAATTGTCGCACAGCAAAGCACACTGGAAAATGACTTAACAAGAGGTAGAGCGCAGCAAAGGATGGAGGCAACAAAAAGCAAGACAATGCCCCCAACAATCCCAATCTTAGCGAACCAAGCCCTTCATCCACCCAAAGTACTTTCCCACTAGCCAAAAACCTGATGAATTGTCCCTGCATTCTCCTTAACGTCCTTTGGTAAATTCCACAGCTTACCCATCGCCTGTGTCAAAGATCTCTCTGGACTAGTATTATTTGGAATAAATGTACAACAATGTTCCCCAAACCGTACACAGACCACAAGTTTCTCAGCCAAGAACCAGTCCAAGTTCTGCTTAGTCCGCCACACCATTCGATTGGACGCATCCAATTGCTCACCCAACACAGAGCGGGCATAATCAGAGCAATTAATAAATCTCCGCTGATTTTAATCAATATAATTAATTCACTCTGCAGTCTTACTAATAACAATGGCAAGAATAAGCGTCTCACAGCCCGTGGCCATCTCACTCCTGGCCATGAACATATTGGGGATATCTCTTGGCTAATGTATACCAACAGCGTGTATTACTAGATCAGGGACATACTCCCGTTGAGGGAGGTACAAAGTCGGCTTTGATAGGACATTAGTACTACCAAGCGAGAGCTCCCAGGTCCGCCAAAGTGATGGACCACAGTCATCATCGGAGCAGAAACGTTCAAGATGGGGGAGGCCGCTTCAGTGACCTCCCCCAACCCATCCTCAGCCACACAATCTGGAGAAAAGTCTCCTTCCACAAACGCATCACCGACGGCCTAATAGGCACCAATATGCCCACATACCTCACTCACCAACGGCTCAAGGTCAAGTAAAGGAGTTTCGGGTTCCAACATACCCTTTCAAAGTTCGCAGCCCCTTCTCAGCCCTCACATACCTCAGTACCGGAGTCCGTCTGTCCCTGTGTGAGCACCATGGTAGAGTGACTAAGATGATACCACAGGGATCAACTGTCCACTTGAAAGGCAATTCGGTGATGCCCTGGTTTCCATAAAGGGATCCTCTCCCCTTGGCTCATTTCACTTTTTCCAGAAAGTCCATATATATACCTGATCTCCACATCTAATAGGACTCCCTTTTTACCAGACACCGGCTCCTTCAATATTTCCTGTGTGTGAATAGATTAATGTATCATAGTCAGCTGTTGCATGTATTGCTTAAGTTCAAGTTCCAGTTGTTTCAAGCTCGGACCGTCAAACAGACCCTTCTACTCAGGCACTGGCATGAGTCCACCGATAATTATATCATGCGGTGCCAATTTAGTCATTCAGTTCGTCTGCACATGGCAGCCCATTAATGCAAGTGGCCCAGGTACGAGAGATACTTGCACAAATATATTCAACTCAGCTTTCGCAGTACCATTAATCCGTTCTATCATAGCTTGCAATTGGGTATGATATGCACAGCCAAAGCTCTACTTAATACGCAAAGTCTGCAGCAGGAACTTAACCACATTCTGGATAAAGGTAGAGCCATTATCCAAACTGCTCTCAGACCGTATGCCAAACCTTCGACGGGGTCACTTCTGTCCATCCACTAAACCTGTAAATGACTATCTTCTCTTTCTCACCGTATTTATCACGTCCCTCAGTCGATCACCAAATGCTAAAATGGCCCCTCAGGTACAGATATATGTCCTATAGGGGTCACTATCCCCTTTCTGACATTACTTTGAGCACAGAAATCACATTACGATAATATTTAATCCCTCTTTATCTTCCTCTCCACTTCGCAACTAACACAGTGATCCAACCCATGTGCCTCTGAGACAAGAATGGTCATTAAAGGGTTGGTGCCATCCACAAAACTACGTCTGTGCACCACAGGCCTTCCTGGTTAGCCCTGACCCGCTTTGTTCCCACAGCAGCTGCTCAGCTAAAGTCGCCTCACCATGCATTGCAATCATGTTGGTTATGATCGGCCCTGGATCTAAACACATCTGGTGCACAATGGCAGGTAAGGCGCACCCAGAAGCCCGTCCAACCATTTCATCTGCTGCCTGATTAGCTGTGACCACCAAATCACCAGCTATATTGTGAACACCAAATCACCAGCTCTTCTCCCAAACTTGAACACCAGTTATATTGTGCACCTGACACTTTATAATAGCTAAAAACTAATGATTTTCGAATTTGATTTCTTGTTTGTTCACGGTACCACATCAATCTTTTACATGGCAGAGTTCAAGTGCCAAAGATTCACTTTTGTCTGAGACTTAAATTTCAATGATGGTCAATCGTGAGCACCAAGAATTTTCATTCATTTATATTGTAAATTAATCGAATTATGTCAGGAACAATAATCCCAGTTCTTTGCTTTCCAGGAGTACTCTGGGCATCGTTTCTGTTAACCTACGTCAAACGTATTTAGAATTAAATTTTCAAATAAATAGTCACATTACTCAATATGAACATTAATCGAATAGCTTCAAATTCTGAACTTTAGCATAAATTGAAAAGCGTACACTTAACGAAAGTGCAGATGTGACTCAAACATACTTTAGCACAAGTTTGCTACTTACAGTAGTAAGAATGATTGAAGTCTCACAAATTTTATATTCTGAATTCAGTGTAATAATCCACATGACGCGGTTTTTTGTTAATGATATTAACTTAATCAATAATTAATTTGGACTTAAAGATTCATATGAACAATATTCACAGAAACTTTCTTCTTGTTGTTGATCTCTTCTGCTTTAAAAACTCAGCGTGAGTTGCACGACTGTGTTCGTTAACAGCTGCTCCAAGTATTAAAGCTATCTAATGAGAAGAATAGTTTAATCTTCCACCATTGTTGCATGCATTATTCAAAGAAGGAGCCGTAGAACCAGAAATTACATCTATACTGATATCGTAAATTTCACTGCTTGGAAAAATGTACAAATTGAAATCCTATCCAATTCTTTGAATCTCGCACAGCATACCTAATTTGGAGCACACAAAGGTTTGGTTCATACTTGAATGACCATAATTCTGGCCTTTTCCTTCACGCAGCAGTATGGTGGTGCATCTTCAGCACACAAAATGCTGAGATTCGAAAACAATTGTAGCCAACTCATGAAAAGCGAGATATAGGCAACTCAAAACTAATCGGGAGAGCTGAAAAAAGGATGATCAATGCAGCTATGACTGGACAACGTAGAAAATGTTTCAGAGCAACCACGTACACAAGCAGTAGTAAAGCATCACAGCTGTTAAACCATTGCTCATATGAATAACTGAATGAAATCCATTACCAGGGACACCAAAGACAGCAAGAAGAGGATAGTAAACGCCAAGAATTACTGAAAGTTTTCTTTGAGACATCATTCAAGTGATAGGACGATGATGGTGTTGATCGTAATAGCTCCAATACACAGTTGAATTACCCTCAGTGAACCGAGCACTTTAAGTAGCACATCTAAGAGCTCCCAAGTGAACTGGTGCAGTTATGCAATAACAGTCATTAGTTCGAGTCCCTTAAAGTAATTAGACAGTTTTCTTAACTAATGACGCTTTCTGTTAAAAATGCAGTTACAAAATGGAAGCAGTCCAAGGTCACCAATGAATACAACTCACTAATTTCCATTTGAATTGGCGAGTTCGTTTCACATTTGCTCATGTTATTTGCAGAAAATCTCAACCTAGTTTATTGATAGTCTATTAACTTCGATGTTGAACAGTGCTGCAGCTCGCCAAGGCAACATTCTATAAGATAGCGTCATAGAACGCGCCCGTGATGAAGATTTTCCTCCCTCTCTTATTTTGAATCTCAATATTTAATATTGAATATACGATGTGTTGCATTTGCACTCTTAGCTATAACAAGCACTGTGGCTGTGTACCTCATTCAGTTCTTTCGTCAATTATATGTCAAAACCGATATACCAGTACATGTGCATCGATCTTTGATTCTACCTGTGTACAGGACGACAGTAGTTCACAAACAATATGTGTGCTTATGCTTCATAGACAATGATATTGACTTCACCAGCACGCAGGTTTCACTGAAACTTTATGAAGTTCTGGTTAATTCTGAATGATGGTTTTCTATCCAGTGCTGTGATCCACTTTGGAGGGAATTCCAGAGGACTTTGAAAGGGCAGAAGCAATTTACCATGTTAGAATAATTCCAGTCATCGGGCATTTTCATGCAGTTTTGGAAATGTTATTGCTTTGGAAATGTTCAGATCGTTCTCGTTGAAGCAGAGGGATTTGACAGAACCTCATTTCGAAGGTCAGAAAATGACTTAGTTCCCTGATTTTAGTAAAAAAAAATGAAGTTTTCATCATCTGATGGTACAGGTTTATATTTCTTTTTGGTGGAAACCTTGAAGAATTAATTCATCAGTCTACTTTAGAACAGTAAGAGGCATTGTAGAAATTGTACTTATCGTTAGCCAGTGACAAAGGGACAAATCAAATCAATGGTGTACAGTCAGGACCACTGGTGTACTCAGAAATGCAACTGAACACACGCACTCTCTCTCTCTCTCTCTCTCTCTCGCTCTCTCTCTTTCTCTCTGTCTCTCTCACACACGCACAAACGCACAAAATAACCTTTATCTCCTCCTCTTCAGAATCACATTCCCCATCTCATTCACGTAAGTCGTGGCCACGATCGTTATCACTGCCCCAACACGTCCTATGGCGGGGGGGGGGGGGACTGAAAAACCTGGCTTTCTGAATCTTAAAATATCAAATATAGTAAGGTTCAAAAACATAGAAGATCATACAGCAGCAGTTACTACCAAGATTAATATTTATGGCAGTGTGTCAACAGCAAATAACAACAACGAATTAAATAAAAAGACCACAGTAACACATCTAGAATTCTCTGTCGGGGGCATGCAGTCCTGTTTCAATCCAGTAATCATTAAGGGTCAGGATGTCCGTACTTCCAAATTCTTTCGCAATGCAATCTGCTATCCTTGTAGGGGACGAATCACAGCACTGTAAGCCACTTGTGGGCACCTAGAGAAAAAGTGAGTGAATTCCCAGTGTTTGACACATTTTGTGAAAGCGAAAAACATTTCAAAAAATCAAACCGTCGTTGTTCTGGTTTCCCTGAAGCATATTCAGTCCTGTACTGAAATTATGTCCCTGGGTGATGCTTTCATTAACGTGAAATGGGCGAAGGAAATTTACTTTTCTTTTTCTGTCTATCTACACGTACAGTGGCTTGGAAAAACATAAAGGCTTCCAATAAATGAAATTGAAACTTTTGCAAAACTTTCAGTTAAAAAGGCTTTTGTTGCTCTTTTTACGGATCCCTATCTCACACGAATTCAAATGCCTTTGATCACAGTGAGGCTGCTCCAAGATGACCTGAGGTTTTCATTAAACTTCATGTTAACCACGTGTGCACGTTCTTGTGAAGGCGGAACAGTGATCATTTCAGCTAATTTCCTTGAAACTTTCCTCAAAATGCATTAATAAATGAAAACAAGTAAAGAACCAAAACAAACTGAAGAATCAGCATTCAATTTCTGCCTGCATACTTCACAACTTCCCGGATTAAGAATTGAGATTAGTCGTATCTTTTCATGAACTCTATCTTCCACCTTTATTACACACACTGTACGATCACAACTCCCTCATTCCCTTCAGAGCTTACAATAATCCTATGACTAGCTGGGAGATCCCTAAACTTTGAGAAAGTGAGGACTGCAGATGCTGGAGTAGCAGAGTTGAAAAAATGTGATGCTGGAAAAACACAGCAGGCCAAGCAGCATCCGAGGAGCAGGAGAATCGACGTTTCGGGCATAAGCCCTTCTTCAGGAATGAGGCTGGTGTGCCAGGCAGGCGGAGATAAAATGTAGGGGATGGGATTTGGGGGAAGGGCGCTGGGAATATGGCAGGTGGAAGGAGGTGATGGTGAGGGTGATAGGCCAGAGAGGGAGTGGGGGCGGAGAGGTTGGGAAGAAGATTGCAGGTCAAGAGGGCGGTGCTGAATCCGGGGGTTGGGACTGAGATATGGTGGGGGGAGGGGAAATGAGGAAGCTAGAAAAATCTATGTTCATCCCTCCATCCCCTTCATAGACCTCTCTATTTCTATCTCGGGTGACCGACTAAACACAGACATTTACTACAAACCGAATGATTCCCACAGCTACCGAGATTACAACTTTTCCCACCCTGCCCCCTGTAAAAATGCCATTCCAAATCCTTCGCCTTCGGTGCATCTGCTACCAGGAGCGTTATTGCTCGTCTTACCAGATTTTCTTCCCTAATGGTTGACCCAAAAAGTTTTTCTTCCATGTATCAATGAGTTGTTGCATTGCCATTTAATCATCGAAGCGTTCATATAATTGGCAACAGCTCAACAGTCGGAGATGACATGCTTTACTCCCGATTCTAGGGTGAGGGGCATGGCTGCTTGCTTCACTGATTTATTGGATCCGCACATGCGTTCTTCTTAAATTATTGTCCACGGTATTTTTTTCATTAAACATTGCATCTTTACACTGATGCTTGCTGTTGCAGTAGGTTGCAGAGTTATCGGTAAATCAAGAACACTTTTTTTCGCCTGTATTTAGCTGTGTTAAAAGTATAACACATTTTACATGAAAGTTAGGAGTAGGTGTCAGGTTTTGGGAATGTTCCTGTAATACTCAGTTGACTGGCATCTGCTTCATGGATTCTTCGTTCTTTCCCTTTCTTGACTGGCCTGTCTGTGATGCCTCATTTCCATTTTACTATGTAGCTCCGTTCTGTTCATCGCATATTGAAGGTGGAACCTTCAGTCAACTCTCAAGTCAAAATGGGGAGTTCTGGCCCTTAAAGTCAGTTTCCATTCAGTTTCTATCAACACCTAGTAACACCTCGTGCCTGCTTCTCAAACTGATTGTAGTTTCGTGCAGTGTTAGTTAGCTGGTCTAAACCAATGGAAATTTTAGTGCAGGCTACGTTTATGGCTGATTTTGCACATTGCTACATATCTGTCATGGATTCTTACAATTCTCGGGGTAAATGCGGGAGGGGAATTTGGTGGGTTTAGCACAAGCAACGCAATTAATCGCTTATGCAGACGCCCCCTTAGCAGATTCAATTGGTCTCTATTGATGTTCATCACTTTCAAGTGTCGTTGTTTTTTTCCAAATAACAGCGCAAGAGAGTTGCAGCACTATATCAAAATGTGGCATGTGCACTCCCTAATTGTTCAACACTGACACAAAGCTTTGAGTTATCTTGTAGATATCAGGAATTGCTTCCTTCTGATTTCGTTTTTTTTCCACTTTATCAGCGAATACACATTCACCCACAGCTCATTGCATTCACAGGAAAAGAATAAACTGGCTTGGTCCCTAAATTTTCTTGGCAGCATTCTGCTCCTAAGCTATTGCCATTTAGTAATGTTTCACAGATACTCTTGTGCATATGGACAATGTTCTCAGTACATTGACCCTTGAGATCATAATTCATGACTAGATCTGTGCACAAGGTTCCATACCTCAAACCTCTTCCATAGAGAGAGAAGTATTCGATGCTCACAAATCCTATAGCCAGGTTAACAAAGTTTTTAATAGTTCCCCAGCCTCCTGATGAAGCATTCTTCCAAGCAGCTGTGATTCTTTTAGATTGTATTCCTGCACAATCCAGTTATATTGTGGAGCCTGTTGGCCGAGTAACTTCATCTTACTAAATATTAACAGAGGCAAGACAAGCACAATACTGTTGCAGAGTTGTTCTTTCCCTCCAGTCCACTCATACTGAGTCAAACAAATGCTAAATGTCCCCATCCTATTAAAGTGGATCCTAATTGGTTAATGACGTGTACAATTTCATTGGATTTACCTTTGACTTATTTTGATTCATCTGCTTTATTTTATGCTGGATGGTAGCTTACTCGTAGGCTATACTCGGCTGCTTTTGCTTTGCTTTTCCTTGCCCTTAACTATCCTCTCCTGAGCAATCCAAGACCACTACGTCAAAACAGCCTTCTTCTATTTTGCTGCCATCAGAGCAATCAATTTGCAATTGGACTCTTTAATTCTGGCACATCACGTGAGAGCATAAGGCGACTGGTATACAGAATCTACCTCACATAAGCGGCACCTTTGGCTATTTGTGGAAACCCATTTCCTTCAGGCAGTCTTTTATGGTATGGAGTTGTTGTTCAGAAGTTTCCTTCCAGTCTTTTTTCTCAAAATTGTCATGGCCCTCCGACAACCAGCCGGGTTACCAGTGAACCGAACCCATCATTAGAAGGTCAACTTAAAATACCGAATGTTCCCATACCCCACCTCCACACCACCCTCATATGTTCCTTCTTCGCAACCATTGTCTCAGATTGTACAGAGTATGCCAAATGTAACAATAATTCGAAATATCGTTAATTAGTTATTTCACATCTGATGCATGTTAGAACATGCAAGTGCCCCCACATTATGCAAGTAAACAGACACAGAGAAAGAGAGATTTGGAACTCATTATCAGATTTTAAGCATATATTGAAAGGTATCATTAGCTGGAACAAGTTAGACACTTTGAAACAATTGAGTTTCACATCCTTTCGGCCGTCAGGGACAACTCAACGAAGGCCAGAATATAACACTTGATCTCAATTTCAACAGCAAGAGTCGCAAACACAATCCCATAGTAAAGTACAGTGGACTGTCAAAAATCTCCACAATGAATACCATACTGGATTTGATATTACGTTCTGAATTTCCCCTTTCTCAGTGTTTTTCCTCTATTCAGAAAAATGTCCGGTTATCACTGGATGTTCCACCTTTTTGCAATGCAATCTTATCTCAACTACATTTTGGTTGTCTATCAAATGCTTATTGTTCTGTCCATTAATCCTGACTCAATTAAATTGGAGATATCATTACTTGATTCCATCGCACCATTCGCCCCTTGATATCTTCAAAACAGATTTACAAAGTCTTCCATAAACAAGAATGTGATGTTCAAGAGTAGCAAAATGAATAGATATGTGACAGGTTAACAAGCCGTTATGCATGTCTGGCAGAAAGCAGAGTGGAGATAAAAAGGGTGTTTGTTAGGATGGCAGCTAGTAACAAGTGATGCTCCACAAGGGTCAGCGTTGTGACCAACATGTTTCATTTTGTACAGTAATGATCTAGATAAAGGAACTGAGGCATTATGGGAAAGTTTACAGACGATACAAAGATAGGTAAAGTGGCAAGTAGTATCGTGAAGGCCGGGTGGCTGCAGAAGGATTTCGACAGGTTAAGAGAGTAGACAAAGAAGGGGCAAATGGAGTCCAACATGGAAAAGTGTGAGGTCATGCATTTTGCTAAGCAGAATAGAAGCATGGAATACTTTCTAAATGGGGAGAAAATTCAGATAACTGAAGAGCAAAAAGACTTGAGAGTTTAATCCAGGATTCTCCCAAAGTAAACTTACAGGTGAGCCAGTAGTTAGAAGGCAAATGAACTGTTGAATCTTATTTTGTGAAGACTTGAATATCAAAACAGGGTTGTACTTCAGAGGCTCTGTAAGGCTCTGGTCAGACCACGTTATAGTATTATGCGCAGTTGTGGCCCCCATGTCTCAGGACATATGTATTGGCTCCCGAGCAGATTCAGAGGGGGTTCACTAGAATGGTCCCAAGAATGAAAAGGTTAACATATGTGGAAGTTTTGAGGACTCTGGCTCTATACTGGATGCAGCTTAGAAGAAGGAGTGGCTATCTGATTCAAACTTAAAGCATATTGATTGGCCTGGCTAGAGTGGATGTCGGGAAGATGTTTCCATTGTAGGAGATACCGCAACCCGAACGCACAGCCTTAAAGTAAAGGCAAGACCTTTTAAAGTGGCTGGAAGAAGAAACGTCTTCATTCAGAAAGTGGCTTCATTCTGAAGGAGGCTGTGGAGGCCCAGTCACTGAATATATTTAAGACGGAAATCGATAGGTTCTTGATTGTCAAGGGCATCAAGATTTACAGGGAGAAAGTGGGACAATGGGGTTTGGGAAACTAATCAGCCATGATTGAATGGTGGAGCAGATCGATGGACTGAATTGCTTAATTTCTGTACCTACATTTTATGGTTGCATTGACTTAATACCAAACAATAAGCATTCATACAACCACTGGATGCCTTAGAGTTGGAGTATTGCTGAAGACTTCAGACATTGCACCCCATAGGTACAATGGATTTGTTGTAAGCTACCTCAATGGTCAGGTTAGTTCATGGTTAACTACTTAAGGTATGTTGAATAACAGCGATAATCATACATGGATTTACAGTCTCTCCAGGTGATCCAGGTTTTACTTTTCTTGTATGTATTCATTATTTTATCCCCTCCACCCCTATCCCGTCAATCACTAATTATCCCAACCCAATGTTTATTTTATTTTACTTCCCTAATAAAGAGCAGGCAAACTTGAACTTCCATATAAAGCTGGTGCACTATAGGCTGCTGTTGTGTGATTTTTAAATGTATTTTATTTTAATATTATCCATATTATTTCCTTTGTTTTAAAGCCATATTCTTGATTAATTATGTGTCAGTAACTTATTATTGAAATTAGTTTTTTTTCTACTCTACTAAACCACAAGAATCGTTTTGACAAATAGTTGTTTTTAACACAACAACCCAAACTGTTTTAATGCATTTGCGATTTTGCTAGCCCTTTCAGTTTAAAATGAAGTATTCGTGGGATTAGAAACTGACATTTAAGGATCCTTGGTGGATTTCTTAATTGCCTCTTGTGAGATTGTACCCAGCGTTGCTGCTGAGCATTGTATTGAAGGGAATGGTTATTTGTGACTGCGTGCAAATCAAACATGTGAATTTATTTCCAACGGTGTTATGTGTATTATTGACGTGCACCAATCACACTCCCACCTGGAGTCTTGTAGTTGATGGGCAGACTTTGAGGAAATAATCGCTATAATACTATTAGAATTGATATTGGTACTAGGGACCAAAATGTTGAATAAGTCTAAGTGGAAATATAAAGCAAAGTGAAAATGATGGCAGGAAAAATTTAGTAGCCCAGATAGTACTTCCACAGTAAAGCATAGATTAAACCAGAGTAAAATTGGGTCTTATGCAAAGAGCACAAATGCTCATCGTGGGTGATATGATCATGCATATTGAATGGTATGATGAACTCGCGAATCGTAGTCTCAAATAATTTTTTCATGTATGAGTGTATGAGTGATTGTTTCTTTGAAAAGTCTGACATGGAACCAACTAGGGAACTCGTTACTTTAGAATTATTTAACAAAGAAGAATTAACAAATAGTCTTATAGTGAAAGATGCTCTTGGACAGAGTGACGACCACATTTAGACAAAGATAATCACACAGGTCTGAGAAAGGAATTGGCCCGAGTGGACAGGGCAAAATTAATAAAGAGAATTTAATTGAAGAACAGTCACAAATTCTTAGGGTAATACTGAATATCTTTGAATTAAAGTATGTTCCTGAAAAAAAAAGAAGAAAGTTTAAAAGGTGGTAACGTAGCCCTCGGCTTTAGAAGGAAATGAAAGATAACATAAAAGCAAAACTTAGGGCACATTGTGCGACAAAGGTTCGTGGCACCCTGGATCATTTGCAGGTTTCCAATCGTCAATGAAGGGTCAATAAAAATAGAATCAAAACAGCTAAGCTGATCCAGGAAAAAAAAAACTACCCGAAAGCATAAGCTTTCTTAAATGTGTCAAAGAAAAAAAATGCAAATAAATATTGGCCTTTACTTGAAAATGTAGAGATATCAAAATAAAATCCAGAAATGGCATATTCACGAGACCCAAACCGCATCTCTGTTTTCCCGGTGGAAGATAATCATTTCTTCCAAAAATCTGCAATTACTGCAGAAGAACTTGGTGAACACACAATAACTAGAAAATGGTGTTAAATAGATCCAATGCGATTATGGAAAGATATGTCCCTGGTGTGTGATGGTCTATAGACTTGTTTAATTAAGAAGATGGCTCCATACAGAGTGGATGCTTTACTATAATATGATATTCCAAAATTTCCTTGATTCTGAAAACGTACGAATGGATCAGTAACATGCTAATGTGACATCCTTACGCATAAAATAGAGTAAGGCAAGAAGGGGGGAAAGATATGCTCGTGACTTTGATCTGATTTGAGTTGATTTGATTTGTTTGCATTAAATTGATTTGATTTGATTACTGTCATGTTCTGAGATACAGTAAAAAGTATTGCTTTTCGGGCTCTCCAGGCAAAATTATTTTAGGACAAATTCTGTGCCCATAGATCCTACTTCATTAGCTACTTGTAATTCGAAATAAAACTGGTATCGTGCAACTTCTAACTTTGTCCACCGCAGTCCAACACTGAAACCTCCATATCACGTCTCTCCAGGCAAAGCATACCTTATATTGTTACATCAACATAACGGAACAGAATGTATATGACAATGTTACTGCTATATAGAAGTCTCAGAGAAAGATCAAATTAAATTTCTGACATATATATTCGAAGGAACCTGTTCTTGAATCTCTTGGTTTGTGTTTTTAAATGTGTGGATCGTCTGCTGTACAGCAGCCGGTGGAAGAGAATATAACCCGGTTGTGAGAGGGCTTTGATAATGCTGACAGCTTTCGCAAAGCACCAGGATGTATGGACGGTGTCAATGGGTGGAATATTCATTTACGTGATGGACTGGGCTACGTTCAAATATCTTTTTATTTTCTAGCGGTCTTGGCCAGAGCCTGTGCCAAGCTGTGATGGCGCATCCAAAAAACGTTGTTAGTCTCATTGTATACATGGGTGATTTCCATAATCTTCTGAAGAATGTCAAGTGTTAGAGTGCTTTCATGACCATAGTGTCGGCTTGGACGAACCAGGGCACAGTGTTGGTGAAATGTTTTCCTAAGAATTTGAAGTTCCTGACCATCTTCACCAAAGCACCATTAATGCAGAGAGGACGTATCCTCTACTCCAGTTCCTGAAGTCTTCGACCAGCTCCTTCATTCTGCTGAAATTGAAGAAGAGGTAGTAACTTATACTATGCCACTAAGCTCTTTACTTCTGACCTGTACTAGGTCTCGTCGTGCTTTAAGATACAACTCACCATGGTAGTGTCATCAGTAAACCTGAAAATGGAATTTGGGCAGAATTTGCTTGCACAGTCGTGAGTGTATAAGAATTGTAGCAAGGCGCCGAGTACAGAGCCTTGTGCAGTACAAGAGTTGAGGATTATCGTTGCGGTTGTGTTTTCAACTATTCTAAATGGTTGCAGTCTGCAGATCAGGAAGGCGAGAGTGGGAAGCAGAGTCTTGGTCTCGGAGTTTTTGGATGAGTTTGGCTGGAATTATTGTGTCGAAGATGGAATAAAAATCAATAAATAGAAGCGAGCTTGGCACGGGTACCCTTGTTATCCAAATCAGGGATGATTCTAGATTCAGGAAGAAAGCATCTGCTGCGAATGTGTTGCAACGGTTGGCGAATTATGTTGGAATAAAGCAACCCTGCAGGTTCGAGTTGATGTATGCCTTTACTGACATCATAAAACAGGGTGGTAATCATTAGGGGAATTGACTTTAATCTTCTTGATCTTTTTGCACACCAAAGTAATAGTGGTTCTCTTGAGATGGAGAGGTGGATTGTCAGATTCGAGTAAGGAGTGGTAAAGGTGTCTGTGAATATTTCTGCCAGCTGGTACACCCAGGACCTTAGCACATGGCTGGGGACTCCATCCAGTCCAGTCGCTTTCCGTGAGTTCAAGCTCAAGGTCAGTCTGATGTTGGCAGCAGTGACAGAGTACAGATGTATTCGAGGTTGACGAGACAGGTAACATCATTTCACTCAGCTTCAGTTCAAAGCTAACATAAAATGTTTTCAGCTCATCGGGGTTGGAGTTTATTTTAAACTAGTGATTATATTCGACTTCGCTTTTTAGCCAGTTATATTGTGCAAGAATTGCCACAATCAACGAGTGTTGTGCCGCTAGCCTGGAACTCTGGCTTATTTATATATTCTCTAGCCATCATTGTTGTCTTTGCAAAGGTCATATCAAGTTTTTCTGTATCGGTCAAGGCCACCTGACGTAGCTGCCTCAGACCTGGACTTCAGCTAGAATGGATTCTTCTGTTTCATCTATCATTTCAAGTCGGGGGAATACTCAGATTAACTTCTTTCACAAACGGTCCACCACATATTTTCTAATGAAGATCATAGATGCATACCCATATAAATTAGCCACTGATTGTTCTTGTACAAGGAACAGGTCATAGAATACAAGCTGCCACGTAGGACCTCATCCATTACCACAGACCAACATTTTCTGTACTGGTTTCTTTTGCTTCAGTTCCACTTGTAGGCCTGTACATGGACCACTGTTTTATGATCATATTTTCAAAGAAACATTTAGCCACATCTCTTACAAACAACGCATTCTCAATGCCTTTTGCTGGTGCTGCTAGATTTAATTTTGTCCAGTTTGTTTTCAATAGCTTGCACATTTGCCAAAATACACTGCAGTTTGGTGAGCTTGAATCCGTGTTGCTTCAGTCTCACGTACAGGCAAGATCATCGACCACGTTTATGGGTAAGTGGCTGTCGTTGGTCAGTCCGGGAATCAGTGTGTTTGGTCTGCCTTTCTCATAGACGTGTGCGCGCCTGTTGGGATTTTGGACACTGGGCATAGCACAGGAGGGTCTTTGTCTCAATCTGGAAGTGCCACGATGTTGGGTCACCATGGGATCGGGTGGGCCACAAAGTCAGGTCTTTGATCCGCAATGGCATCTTCCTTTGAGAGGCTGGTAAGTGGTTCATCTCTTCTATTTTTATGGGTGCAGTTCCAACATCAGTAGTTGTGACCCGACAACTCATTTGGACACTCTGGCAGATTCTGACCTGCATTTGTTCAAATCCATTCGGTTTGGGTGTTGTTTGTTTCCAAACTTCGATTGATTGTCAGACAGAAAGTTGATTTAAAAACATTGCTGGTAATTATGACAGACTTAAAATAGTAATTTAAATGGGTGCAACGATTATAACACATGGTAGGAAACGGTCTGCTGGGGACAGGTCGTATGGCGTCACCCACTGTTGCACCAAATAGATAACTCAGCACTTGAAACTTATGGAACTCTGTGCCTCAGTTTACTGTAGACACAGAATCTATCAACAAATTCAAGAAATAAATAATTATGTTTCTAGTGAAACACAAGGTAAGTACTATGGGGAGTAGGTAAGAGTGGACATGAGACCACAATAACAACAATCATGGTCATTGTTGGGCTCACGGGGCTGAATTGCCTCCTTCAGCTCTTAACTCCTCTGTATCTCTGTTTCTATGTAATGGTAAGAACTGGTCTTTTAGCTGCTGAATTTCTGTTGCGAGTCCAGTTGAATTGATGGCCAATGGTAACCCCAGGAATATTAGTTGTGGGATATCCTGCGACATATGAAGAAACATTGAATATAAAGGGCAGTGGTAATTGCCTTGCATTTGTGTGGAGTGAATGTTACTTCCCATTTGTCAGCACATCCCTGGATATTGCTCAATTAATATTACATTGGAGAAGATACTGCACATTCGGTGCGTTTTCGATCTGTATTCCCTCTTGCTTCTTTCTTCAGATGTAAAGATTGCCTTTGAACACCTACATAGAGATCCCAAGACAGTGCCAAAAATTCTTGACTGTCAGCCAAACTTGCTGAAAAATCAAAAATTGGTGGAGGATTACGATAAATTGTCCTCTCCTTGTCCCAATATCCCGGTATTATCCAATTCACTTTGAATTCACTGAAAAGCTCATAAACAAAGGCTCACATATCTGTAAGACAGCCTGTTAAGTATTAAATTCTATCAACACTTTAATTTAATGAGATAAACCCCATTTAACTACTCCTGAGTAAAGTCATTCTGATTTTCCTTTGATGTTGTGTGATTCTGCTCCCCAATATTATTTTAATGCAAAGGTGGTCCCACACGTTATTCTATCTGATTCAAAAAGTCGAGAGAAAACTTATGTTACAATTTTTAAAAAAGAAGCATGTGTTCATAAAGCTTTAAACAAATATTATTACCGTGATAACTCAAGCTTTACTAAGCATTTGCTCGTTTGGTATTATAAAGAAATTACATACAACCCTATGAAACATGACTTATTCGATTACTTTATATTATCCACGAATTCAAAATGGAAAATATTGGACTCGGCAGTTTATTTTTTGTACAGACCCAGCAGTGTAGATAGGCTTATAGACTTCATTAGAGGTTAATTGATACCTTAACAAACATACTTTCCCATTCCCTTTTCAAAATAAACCACCTCATCTTTTTCACTTTTTCCACACTGAAATTAAAGGACTTAAATGGAATAGCACTTTCCTCTTCCATATTTGAAAGGACAACATATATCAAGTATTGTCAATCAAACCCAGTTCAGAAACAATTATTCCCAAGTTTGATCGTTTTAAATATTGTTCTTGGATTGCAAAATCAAGTGATTGGAGTCCAAGAGAGACTTGCTGGGCATTCTGGAAGAGGTCAGCGCAGTCACCACCACCGATCAAAGGCGTGAGGAAGAATCCAATCAATGAACTGCGTGTCTCGATCAGCAACTGGACGCTCTTAGGAGCAGATAGGAGACTGAAAATGCAATAGATAGTAGTTACAGGGAGGTTGTCACACCAGAGGCTCAATCAAGTAGATGGGCGTCTACCAGGAGAGGCAGACAGATGATGCGTGAACCTCCTGTGCATATTCCCCTCTCGAACAGGTTTACTGTTTGAGATCCTGTTGTGAGAGGGTGAGAATAGCCTTTCAAGGAACGAAATAGCAGCAGCCCGGCTTATGGCACCACACCTGGATCTGCTGTAGAGCAGAGATATGCAAGTGCGCGCGGCAGGAGACTCACAAGTTTGGGACACTGACAGGAGTTGCTGTGGCTCCGCTCGATATGCCAAGATGCTGTGTTGCCTTGCTGGCACAAATGTGAAGAACCTCTCGGAGTGGTCAGACAAAATTCTTAAGGAGACAAGTGAACAGCTAGAGATCGTGGTGAAAAATGGTACCAACCACATACGTGGAAAGAGGGATGAAGTCTTATGGAGTGAGTGCAGGAGTTAGGAAAAAAGCTGAAGAGCAGGACTCGAGTGTAGTAACCTCTGAGTTACTACCAATGTGACATGCCAGTGAGGTAAGGAACAGAAGACAGGAAAGATGAATGCACATTAAGGAGCTGGTGCAGCGCCAGTGTTTCAGGTTCTTAGATCACTGCGATCTCTTCTGGAGCAGTAGTAACCTCTACGGTAGGCCTGGGTTAGAGCTAAACTGGAGGTGAACCAATATACTCGCAGGGAGATTCGTTGGGACTACTTGGGGGGAGTGGTTAAAAGGGAATGGCACGGAGTTAGGAACCGAAATAACAGGTCAGCAATTGGAGGGATTCGGAGGAAGGTAGATGTTTAGACCAGAAAATCAGAAAGAAAGGGCAGGTAGAGACGTGTACATGAACATGAAGGTACTAAGCGGCTGAAGTGTGTTTGTTTCAATGCCAGTAATATTATACGTAAGGAGGAGGAGCTTAGCGCCTGGATTGGTCATGGGAATATGATGTTGTGGCCATTGCAGTGAGAGGGACAGTTTTCACTGATCAGCATTCCAGGGTTTAATTGTTTTAGATGAGATGGAGAGGAAGGTACATAAAGTGGAGGCGTTGCATAACAATCAGCAAAAATATTGCATTTGCACACAGAGAGGACATGGTGGAGGACATTGAGCGAATATGGGTAGATCTCAAAAATAATATTGGTGCAAACACTCTAATAAGATTATTTTGTAGCGCCCTCCCGAACCCTGCCAACACAACCACCAAGACATTGAGGAACAAATAAGCAGGCAAATTGTGTAAATTTGCAACAAAAACAGAATTATCGTAGTGAATGACTTCCACAAGATCGAATGGGATTTCCTCATGGCAAGTCATTTAGACGGGGTGGAATTTCATAAGTGAATCCAAGAACGTTTCATGAAACAGCAGTTGGATTGTCCAAGAAGAAGAAGGGCCATACTGGAACTTGTATTGGCTAATGAGATTGGCAAGTACACTTACTTAACAATGGGCGAGCAGGGTGGAAATAGAGGTCAGAACGCCTCAAAGTTTAAGATAGCTATGAAGAAGAATAAGTGAGGACTTTGCAGAAAGGTTTAAAAATGCAGAGGGAAAATTACGACAGAACGAGGCAGGAGCTATTGAGCGCGAATTGGAAGGATTGGTCATCAGGCAGATCCACATGTGACACGTGGGAACTGTTCAAAGAACTGCTGGAAAGAGTTCAAGACGTGCATTTTTTTTTCAGGAAGGTGGAAGGACAAGGATGACAAGGCAAGGGACCCTTGTAAAACTGGTGAGTTTGTGTGCTTACCAAAACGAAAGAAAATGCATGTAAGGTGTAGGAAGCTAAAATCGGACAGGCCCAGGGAGGAATGCAATGAAAGAAGGAAAGTACTCAGAGAAGTTGGAGAGATAGAAGGGGCCATGAAATTACCTTGGAAAGATGGGTTTAATGGAATCAGAAGGCATTTTATATGTGATGATGATGCTCCTTTAAAAAGGGTATGTTGTCGTTGGTTTTGGTCTTCAGAGAGGTCGTAAATGCAGAGACTCCAGGAGAACAATTTCTATGGGTCTTAGGGCCAATTGATTGTAGCTAACAGATACTGCCACAGTCAAAAGTCTTTCAAGTTGTTATCTAAAAAGAAACTTGCACAATGAAAGGGAGTGGCCGGTTCTCCAAGATCAGCTTTTCTCTGTTTAGGTTTGGTTTGGTTTCAACATACTGTTTCTTCAAAGAAAGCAGTCCGTCAGTTTGAGACTGCTGGTAAAAGAAACAGCAACTTGGCAGAAGGTGTTCCATGATGAAGCTCTCTATCATAGCTCTCAGTCACAACTCCTCTGTAAGAACCTGTGTTTGATTTTTCCTTTTTTGCCAAGGTGAGTTTATGGGATTTCTGCAAGTACTTTGAACAGCGTAATTAATCTAGAATAATCTGTTGGTATTCGACAGGTTAAGTTATTCTATGTTATGTCATCTTTTGGTTGTGTTTAATTGTGTAAACTCGCAAGTAGAATCTGTTTTGTTGAAAATGGTTTGGTTGGGCATCTCTCCTGAAATATACTCATCACGCCTGGACACTCAAAAAATAAAGTTAGGTTCCGGGTTACTTTCGTGAACTGCTTTGAGTAGTTTGGGCATGGTCCATAGCCGATTGAGGGCTCTTGCAGGATTTGTTCTGTAGTTCCAATTTGAGATTAGACTTATTGGGCTTCAAGGCAGCGAGTGGTAGGTGTTAGTGTCTTTTGTTCTGAATGTTTAATTCGGTTGATTTAAACAGTGTAATAAAGCAAGCCACGTGAAATCACAGTGTTGGTGGGTCAAGAATGCATTGAGACGCCTGATGTGGGAAAATATGATAAGCCAATGAATGTTGTTGCTGTGGTAACAAAAATCACAGTGGAGGCTAGAAAGCAGCGCCAGAATTTGCAACCTTGTCGGAGGTTGTTCAAGGAGGGATTGTCAATATTTCTTAAAACATATGCCTGTGAAGGTAAAGTTTATTCGCACAGGACAGGAGAAGCAGGGAAAGAGTTTACAAATTAAGAGTCGCAGGATCCTCTCAATCTTTGATGCTGAAAATTAGGAGGTATCCACCTCCGAAAAACTATTGCCAGAAAAAGTGCTAGTAATGGGAATGCACTGTGAGAGTATCCTATGAAGAGTGGAAAAGTCGTGGCAGAAGTACTGGACAAATCATCAGGTCTAGGAATTTACTTTGTCCTTGCTAGCTCTATAGCTGGTTCACAGGGTGGAGTGCTCTCTATTGTAGTTGAAAAGCCAATGGAAAATCAGGCAACTGAAATATTGCAGGACACATATCCTGGGCATTTTCCCAGTTAAATGCGAGTGAGATCGCAATGTCACCAGTTGAAATAGGAGAAATCAATGTGAACAGATAAGAAAGTTGAACTGGAATTCGCAGAGTCCCAGTTGGAATAAATGATTGAGACAAACCTGGAGCAGGTAGATGACAAAGCAGACATCTTTAGCTCACATAAATTAACTGAATTACAGGAAAAAGATGAACATCTAAAGAGATTGCATAAAATGGCAAACAAGGGGAAAGAACCCGCATGCCTGAATGCAACTATGTTTGTAAAGATGTCTTAGTAAGGAAATGGAGACTCAAGCAGTTAAGAAATGGGAATAAGTTCATCAAGCCGTGCTGCCAGTGGGTTAGAAAAAAAGAGTATTGCGGGTGCTGCATGAAATAACCGTTGGGCGTTATTTACGGGTGAAAAGCCGTTAACCTTAAATATAAAAACATTTTTCTGCCCTAGGCTGTACAAGGATGTGCTTCAATTTTGCCAGACATGTCATACATGTCAGAAAATTGGAAAACCAAAGGCCGTAATAAAACCCACTCCTTATCACATATGCCTGCATTTGAGGAACCTTTTATCAGAGTCTTAATAAATTGCATAGGACCCCGAACTGAAACAAAAAGTGGGATTCAGTACTTGTTATTCATAATGGACCTGTCCACTTGATTTCCAGAGACCGTTTCATTCTGCAAACTCACTGTTAAAGGTATTGTAGAGGACTTGCTCAAACTTTTCACGAGATACTGACAACCCACAGACTTACAATCAGATCAAAATCCAAACTTAAAAGAAAATTTAATCAAAGAAGTTATCGCCGGTTTAGAAATAAAGCAAATCAAATCCATTGCGAACTATTCCGAACCATATGGAAGGCCAGCAAGGTGGCATTGGACATGAAAAACCATGTTTAGAGCTTATCGTCAACAATATCAGGATGATTAGGATAAGGCAACTCCGTTTGTACTTCTTGCATCGAGAGTTGCAGCAAATGAATCGACCACATTTCGTCCATTTCAATTAGGTTTCAACGTGAAGTGAGAGGACCACTAAAATTTATAAATGAGGAAATAGTAAATCATAATTCAGAGACCACATATTTGGACAACGTGTCAGATTTTTGGGAATTATTAAGTAGCGCAGGAAAGCTGGCCAAACACATTTAAAACTATCACAACATACATTGAAACAGGAAGCAGACAAGAAATCACAATTTTGGTATTTTACATAAGATATTATGTTAACTCCAGAGATAGGTGAGTCTTTAAAAGTAAGGTTTAGTGGACCTTATCAAGTCGAAAGGAAATTAAGTGACGTTAACTATTTGGTAAGGTCTCCATACAGAAAAACAATCTCACAGAATGTATCCAGTGAATATGTTCAAAAGATAAATTGAATTGGAAGGAAAGTCAAAGGAGACTTGTTATAGTTTACAACACTGAAGGAAGTATAACGTTAAAAGAATTCTGAACTGGACATTCCTCAAATTAAATTGGACAATGAGAAAGTTGTCAGAAACTGGCATAAATGATTTAGCTACCTTTCTGAGGAAAAACGAAATGACCTGAACGAGGTATGATTATCACATGCAGAGATATGTGGAAATAAGCTAGGAATTACTAACCTAAATATGCGTGATTAGATACAGGATATGCGATTAAACAACAGCCTTACAGGCATAACCTTCGAGTTAGATTAGATTCCCAATGGCATGGAAACAGGCCCTTCAGCCCAACATGTCCACACTGGCCCTCTTAACAGTAATCCACCCAGATCCATTCCCCTACCCTGTATTTACCGCTAACAAAAGCATCTAACTCTATAGACAATTTAGAATGGTCAACTAACCTGAGCTGCACATCATTGGACTGTGGGAGGAAACTGCAGCACCCAGAAGATGTCCATACAGGAAGGGGGACAATGAGTGAACTACACACAGGGAGTCACCCGAGGCAGGAATCAAATATGAATCCCAGGAACTGTGGGGCAGCAGTGCTAAAAACTAAGCCACGGTGCTGCCCTTTTGACACAGGTTCAAAACGAGATTATACGCATGCTCCAAGATGACATACTCGAAGTGAGTTTCAGTGTCTGGACCTCACACATAGAAATGGTGCTGAAACGAGACAGTATCCAGCTGTTATGTGTGGACTATCGCAAAGTGAGTGCAGTTACATAGACTGGTGCATATCTGATTCTGCGTTTGGAAGACTGTATTCAACAGCAAATTGAATTTCTAAGTTGCACTTGCTCAGAGGATGCCATTGTTTGAAAGAGCGAAAATAATTTCTACTTTTGTAACGCTGAATGAACTGTGTCAGTTTACAGCTATGTTGTTTGGTATGAACAATACGCCAGACACATTTCAGAGACTAAGCAATAATGTTATTTTCGGATTGCCCAACTGTATAGTTTATATTGATGACCACACATGGAAGGAACATTTGCAAAACTTATCATTATTAATCGATTGACTCCCAGAGGCAGGTTTGGCTATTAATCTGGCTAAAATTGAATTTGCGAAAGCCCAAGTCACCTTCCTGTGCAATGTTATTGGAAATGGACAAATAGCTCCACAGAATGCAAATGAAAAATTAATTGGGGAGTCTCCCATAGCATCGACAAAAGGGCAGTACTATGATTGTTCGGATTGTGTGAATGACTTGTAAAATTTGTACCAATGTTTCTTCAATCTGGCTATTCCATTCACTGAATTGCTAAAGAAAGGCAAGAAATTACAGATGAAAGAGGACTATCAGAAGACTTTTGACAGACTCAAAGCTGTGTTAATAATAACCGCTAGTATTAGCCACACCTGAATTACACAAACCATTCACGGTGGCTATCATGCAAATGATGTGGGTGTTCGGAGCTGTGCTCTTCCAGGAAGACAATGAGAAGACAGAAAAACCCATTGGACATTTTTCCAGGATTTGAACATTCCTCAGAAGATATATTCAACAGTTGAAAATAAGATTTTGAACTTAATTTTGTCGTTACATTATCACAATGCTTATTTACCAGTAATGCATCTCAGAAAATCACATACACTGATGTTACCTTTTTGAAGTCTTTGGAGAAAGTTAACGTCAGAAAAGAATTCAGCCTGTTTACATGGAACTTGCTTCTGTAGCCAACTAATTTGTAAATTGTGCATGCAACAGGACGAGAAAACATCATTGTTGACGCATTGTCGAGACTTGAATGAAAGATGGCGGTGTTCCATGGCTGAAGTAAAGCGGACTGAAACAGAATGGCGGAGTCCATGTTTGCATGATTACTGTCAGTGCAATGTATGTGAGTATTGTTGTGCACTAACCAGTGCGAGTTTATGAAGTTTTAAAATGAAGTCAATAGTGATGACTTTTTCCGTGGGATGGGGGATGGGGGGTTGGGGGTGGGGGGTGGGGGAGGTGGTATGTGAGGATGCTGCGCTTGTAACAACGTTGTGTTGCCCTTTATTTCTAAGAGGTCACAAAGGCAGAGAATCTCTGAGTTCTGGTTTTTATGAATTGTAGGACCAGTTTGATAATAGTTAAGTGATACTGCCTCAGCGAAAATACTTTCGGGTTTTATATTTTTAAAAAACTGTTCAGTGAAAGGTGAATGTCCAGTTCTCCTAGATCAGCTTTACTCTTGTGTGGTTTGATTGGGTTCGGTTTGGTTTTAGCAGTCTGGCTGTTCAGAGAAAGCAGTTCGTCAGTTTGAGGCTGGTCTTCTAAACAACAGTTACATGGAAGAAGATGTTTTATGCTGAATCTTTCAGCCATCTCTCTCTCACTATAAAGTCTCCTTTAAGAAGCTGATTTTGATTATTTTTCTCAAGGGGTATTTAATGGGGATTGTTGCAAGTATTTGGAACAGCATCATCAGGTTGGGATAATTTATATGGTTTTCGGAATTTTGTTATGGTATAATCTGTTCTCTTTTGTTTATGTTTCGTTTGGTAATCTTGCAAATAAATTCTTTTGTCTTTAAAATACGAAGTGGTTGGGCCAGCTGCATCCCTTCTAGAATATCCACCCCACATCTGCTCATTCAACTAGCAAAATTAGCATCCAAGCTACTTTCTTGAAATGTTTTGATGGGTTCTGGCCTGGTCGATAAGGTATAGGTATATTTAACCAAGGCGATGATAATTGGGGAAAATATACAATTACTCATGGATAAAGAAGGGAGCTTGTGCTTGGAGGCAGGGGATTTTGTTGATATCCTAAATGATTACTCTGGATCTTTGTTTAGTCAGGAAAAAGGTCCGGAGGATAATGAGAATTGTGTAGAGCATGTAAATATGCTTCGAGATTTTGAGATCGAAAGATAAGGTGGTGAAGAGCATTAAGATGCATGAGTCCTTAGGGCCCGATATAACCTCGTCCATGTTTTTGACAGAGGCAAACAAGGAGATTGCTGGGCAATTGACCCAGATGTCTGTATCCTCGCTAGCCAAAGGCAAGGTCCTGGAGGACTGTGGAGTTAATAATATTGTTGCTCTGTTCATGAACGGAAATACGGACAAACAAGAGACTATAGACCTTATACAGGCGGTTGTGCAGTTACTGTAGATAATTCTTCAGAATAGGATTTACACACAATTGTAAAACTTAGTTAATTAGGGGCAGTCAGCATGATTTTATCCAGGACAGGTCATGTCTTACTACTTAGTCAGAATTTATTGAGGAGGTGACGAACGTTATTGATGAGAGTAGGGAGGAGGATGTTCACATAAATATTTGAAACGCATTTGACAAGATATGCATATCCAGAAAATTAGGTTGCGTGGGATCCAAGCCAATTTAGCCGCGTGGATTCAGAATTGACTTGATTCAGATTGTAGTGTAGAAGGGTGTTTTTCAGGCTGCATGTGTTGACTAGTGGTTTTCCACAGGGATCAGTACTGGGACCTCTGAAATTTGCGACAGAAGTGAATGATTGGATTGAAATATAGATGGGAATGTTAGTAAGTTGGAAGATGACACACGTTTTTGTGGAGTCGTGGATAGTGTAGAATGTTGTCAAATGATACAACGAGATACAGATCAGTAGCAGATATTGACGGAGAAATGGCAGATGGAGTTTAACCTGGGTAAGTGTGAAGTGCAGCAATTTGGGAGATCAACTTTTAAGGAAAATTATACAGTTACTGGCAGGAATATGAACAACATTCAGGAACAGAAGGATTGTGTGGTTCAAGTCCATAGCTCTCTGTAAGTAGCCATGCATGTTGATAGGGTGGAAAAGAAGGAGTATCGCATCATTGCCTTTATTGTTTGAGGAATTGAGTATAAGAGTCGTGATACCATGTGTCAGTTTATAAGGCTTTGGTGGGGGCACACTTAGAGCATGGCGTTCAATTCAATTCACTACATTGAAAGAAGGATGTGAAGGCTTTGGCTAGGGTTCAGAAGAGGTTTACCAGGAAGTTGCCTGGATGAGAGTGCAAGAATAATAAGGAGAGTTTAGAAAATCTCAGATCTTTTTTCTTTTGAGGCGGAGCATGAGAGGAGACTTCATGGAAATGTATCAAATTATGAGTTGTAAAAATAGGGTTGACGGTCAGACTCGTAACGTCTAATATTAGGGGCAATATTTAAATTGAGAGGGGAAAATTTCAAAGGGGAGATACGAGAAATACGTTTTTTATAAAGAGAGTGGTAGGTGCTTGAAACGCACTGTCGGGGTATTGGTAGAGGTCGATACGATAAAAAAAACAATGTACTTATGGATATGCACATGAACATGGAAAGAATGGAAGGATATGGACCAAGGGCAGTCAGAATGGATTAGTTCCATTTGGCATCATGTTTGGGACAACATCGTGGGCTGAAAGGCCCATTCCTGTGATATACAGTTCTGCATTCAATGCTCTATGTTCTAGTCAGAACAGAAGAGCACTGTTTTCAAAGAACTTAGTCTTAGCAAGAGTTCCAGCTCCATATCTGTGTTTGAAACGTGTTCATTAAAAATGTACAAGAAATTCACTGTAATTTTCTTCAGAAATCCATATGTTTATAATATCGAAACATACATAGAAATTTAGGACACCAGCATTTAGTCCTTGTTGAAAATCGCAGGTGTCACCACAGAGAAGATTTGAAATGGTTAGCAGAGAAAAAAAGGTAAAACTATCAGGCTGAAAGTGGCAGGATCACAGTCACCAGGTAATGTCATGTCATGATTTCACAGTTGTGACGGTATTATGCCTTTGACAACAGTATTTCTTTTTATTTGAAAGGAGGATTTAAAACAGAGGAAAACAAATTTCTATTCAATTACAAAACGAACAAAACAGATCTCAAGGTCCATTTTAGTTAAAGGATAGCTGGAGCAACATAAGCAGGATGAATAATTGGAGTTAGGTTCACAAAGAACAAGGGTATAGGTTTCACTTTTAGCTGTAATTCGTTTTTGAAAGTTGGATGTGGAAGCTATCAAATTTCTCTCTCTCAATAAGAAGTTTCTCATTCTGCCACCAGAATTGCACGTTGGACAATCTGTTTTAGTGACTTTGCGTTTGCCAATAGTGTGCTTAGGAGATTTTACTATATTGAACTGTTTTGCTTGAAACCGTGCAGTGCAATCAGTAGAATTACATCTGGCGAATAATATCTTGCACTTACCTTTGAAAATGTTATTGACTGTATTCTTCATGTGTTGGAAGGGAGTTCGGTCTGGTCCATAACAATAATCAGTTTACAATGCATGAAATCCTTTGAAAAACGTGTATTCCATTATAAAGATCCTTTTATCATCCTTTCTTTGAACACCACCTTCAAAGAAAGGCAATGCAAGTATAACAACAAGATATTTCTCATTCAAACATCAGAGTTCAAATTGCAAGTCTTCCACAATGTTTCACAAATTTCCACAAATTTCGAAGACAAGTTAAGTCATTTAATAACAACATCTTTTCAAAAGCAGTTTTAACGCACTTTTTCATATCTATCTATCTATCTATCTATCTATCTATCTATCTATCTATCTATCTATCTATCTATCTATCTATCTATCTATCTATCTATCTATCTATCTATCTATCTATCTACCTCTCTGTTGGCCTATCTATCACACTCTCTATCTCACGATGCTTCTCTCCCTCCTCCCTCCCCAAACACACACCTTGCTTTATATATGGCTACGTGTCTTCTTGTATCCATTCAATCTGAAAGACCTTGCTCTTCCAAACTCAGTTGTTGTATGAGGCAGATGTGAGACGACTTTACATCCTAAGATTTACATGCTAGAACCATTGGATATCGTGCACACTTATGAATGCCACTCTCGGAGTCATGTCTCTTCGGAATCGTAGGTTCTGTGTGAAGTTAACTCTCAACTGTTCTAAAGGCCTTGACACTCTCCCGCAGTTTCCTGCAACTAATTCAGTATTGCACCAAAGTTTTGTCTGTTGTTGACATTCCTCTGAAGTGAATGCATAATACTGGTAGGCTGATCATGTACTACGAATGTATCTCTTCCTAGTTTTAATAATTTTCTTACCTTTTATTTTCGCTTTTCACTGTTTCTCAGTGGTCTTTCTACTGCACCGCTTGTATCACCGAAGTCTTAACTCGGCCTTCTTCAATATCCACATTACTGTCCTAACAGCATTGTGACTTCACAGCGTTGGACTTTCCTGATCTAGCCTCAGCAGCATGACTTACAATTAAGCCAGCAACTATCATGAGCTGACTCCACATTTAAGCTGCGAAAGCTTCATTGTCTGGCCGCTGGATTTCTTTTATTTATGAAATCTTTGCTCTACCAAGTGCCCTTATTATTTTCTAACATATTGCTCAGACTGTGCTTGTTGCACCAAATATATTCTTTGATGAAAGGTGACTTAACTGGTCTAATCTTAGTGAATCCAATAAGTTATGGCAGATGTGAGGCAGATTCATGAGCTGAACGTCTTTAAATATTTTGGAGTAAGTCAAAAGCAAATCAAAATTTGCTTAAACTAATGTAGAAATCTACAAACTCATGAAGGAATTCATTTGCTTGATGGATTTTAAACGTATTCAAATAGTAAATTTCCTTTCACTCGGACAGGGGGCGCTCACCAACGACAGGCAGTTGCAGCTCGATCTGAGTTTCCGTGGCACTATTTGAGAACTCAATCTAACGGTAATGTCCAATGAAATGTGAAATGTCTATGATGCTAATAGTGTATTGGATTTGATATAATGTACTGAACTCGCTCTCCTGCGTCATTTTCCCAAGAGATATTTGTGTTTGCTGTTCAAAATGTGCCCAAATGTCGCCACAAAACAGACTCTATCATGCCAAGTCCAACTTTGTTTAAATTAACTTTTTCTCACGTATGTTTGGCCATGACCATTTAATCCCTCATTATCTTATTTGGTGATATCATTTTGGAATCATGCTGTTATAGTTGAAGGCATGTACTTTACCTTTAAGAGAGAGTGAATGCAATTTTGTGCTGAGAGATGGTAAGCACCAGTCATATGATAAGCTATTAGTCTCAGAGTGTACTGGAAAATTTAAAATGTGTAACATTTGCCTATGAAATAGATACCTAAATTGTTTGCTGTTAGACAACAATCATAATTTTAAAAATCAGTTTAAATTATGCTCCAGGATACTAAAACCCAATTGAATTTGAATTTATTGTTTTGCCATCATCTAACCAATATGATGTTGGACGTCTAATAAAGACAGGCAATATGAAAATCAGACAGAGCTCTTTCTAATAAATGTACTTTTTCATATGAAACATATTGGCAGTAACAGAAAGAAGATGCCCCAAAGATTTATTCAGCCAGAAAAAGAAAGAAAACCAGAGATGACAGATTGTGTAAAGTTTTGAAATTAGGTTAATGAAATTTTAAACGTGTTTATTGGAACAGTACAGTGTAATAGAGTTAGAACATAGAATGTAGAACACAGAAAAGTACAGCACAGAACAGGCCCTTTCGCCCACGATATTGTGCCGAGATTTACTCCTAATGTAAAATATAGTAACAATCTACATACCCCTCAACTCACTGCTATCCAAGTGCATGCCCAGCAGTCGCTTAAATGTCCCCAATGACTTTGCTTCCACCACCACCGCTGGTAACACAATCCATGCATTCAAAACGCTCTGTGCAAAATACCAACCTCTGAAGTCACCTTTATACCTTGCTCTGAATATCTTCAAACTATGACTTCTCATACCAGTCAATCCTCCCCTAGGGAAAAGTCTCTGGCCATTTTCTCTATCTATTCCCTTCCTTACTTTGTACACCTCGATCATGTCTCCTCTCTTCCTCCTTCTCTCCAGAGTCTGAGCCTATTCAACCTTTCTTCATAAGGCAAGTTCTCCAGTCCAGGCAGCATACTGGTAAACCGTCTTTGCACCCTCTCCAAAGCCTCTGCACCTTTCCTATAGTAGGGCGACCAGAATTGGTCGCAATATTCCAAGTGTGGCCTCACCAGGGAATGGTAGAGCTGCAGCAAAACCTCACGGCTCTTAAACTCTATCCCCCTGTTAATGAAAGCCAATGCACCATGTGGTGTCTTAACAGCACTATCCACTTCGGTGGCAACTTTGCACACCCAGATCCCACTGTTCCTCCACATGCCACGAATCCTGCCTTTAATCCTATATTCAGCATTCGATTTAGACCTTCCAAAATGCATCACTTCGCATTTATTCAGGTTGAACTCCATCTGCCATTTCTCAGGCCAGTTCTGCATTCTGTCTATGTCGCGCTGCAGACTGCAGTATCCCTCTATACTATCGATGACACCGCCGACCTTTGTGTCATCTGCAAATTTACCAACCTACCCCTCAAACCCCTCGTCCAAGTTATTTATAAAAACTACAAAGAGCAGAGACCCAAGTACAGACCCCTATGGGGCCCCACTCAACACTGTCCTCCAGGCAGAATACTTTCTATCTACAACCACACTCTGCCTTCTGTCAGCCAGCCAATTCTGATTCCAGATAGCTAAATCTCCCTGTATCACATACTTCCTGACTTCATGAATGAGCCTACCATGGGGAACCCTATCAAATGCATTGCTGAAAACCATATATACCACATCCACTGTTCGATTGTCGTCGATCTATCTTGATACCTCCTCAAAGAACTCAATAAGATTTGTGAGGCATGACCTGCCTTCAAACAGTCATGCTGACTGCCTTTAATCACATTATGCTTTGCCAAATAGTCATAAATGCTATCCCTCAGTATTCTTTCCAAAACTTTGCTGACCACAGACGTAAGACGGACTGGTCTGTAATTGCCAGCGATTTCCCTATTACACTCCTTGAAAAGAGGAACAACATTCGCCTCCTTCCAATCCTCCGGTACGATTCCCGTGGAGATTGAGGTGGCAAATATCCTCGCCAGCAGCTTAGCATATTCTTTCTCACTTCCCGGAGCAGCCTAGGATAAATCTGGTCTGACCCTGGGGACTTATCAATCTTAATGCTTTACAAAATGTCTAGCACATTAATTTTATCAATCTTGATCTGGTCAAGACTGTATCCCAGCTCCTCTAAGTTTTCATTCACAACAAGGTCACTTTCATTAGTGAAAACCGAAGCAAACACTCATTTAGGACTTCCCCTATCTGCTCAGACTCCACGCACAAGTGCCCTCCGCTATCCCTGATCGGCCCTACCTTCTCCCTGATCATTTTCTTCTTCCTCACGTATGAGTAAAACGCCTGTGAGTTCTCCCTAATCCTTCTTGCCAAGCCTTTTTCATGCCCCTTCCTTGCTCTCCTCAGTCCATTTCTGAGCTCCTTTCTAGCAAGCCTATAATCCGCTAAAACTGTGATAGATCCTTGCTTACTCCACCTTACATAAGCTGCCTTCTTCCTTTTGACGAGAAGTTCTTCAGTTCTTGTCATCCAAGGTTCCTTAATCTTACCTGCCTCAGAGAAACAAATTTGTGCATTACTCCCAACAACTACTTCTTAAATAGTCTCCACATGTCTGCTGTGCCCTTTCTGTGGAACAATTGCTCCAAAACTATACTTCCCAACTCCTGTCGGATAGCGTCATTATTTCTTTTCCCCGAATTAAATATCTTTCCTCGGTAATTGCTCCTTTCACTTTCCAAGGCTATGCTAAATGTGAGGCAGTTGTGATCACTGTCACCAAAGTGTTCTCCCACCGCGAGATCTGACACCTGTCCTGGCTCGTTGCCGATCACTAAATCCAAAATGGCCTCTCCGCTCGTCGGTCTGTCGACATACTGAATAAGGAAACCCTCCTGAACACACCTGACAATATTGGCTCCATCAAAATCATCTACACTTAGGAGGTTCCAGTCGATATTGGGAAAGTGGAAATCACCCATAAAAACAACCCTGCTACTTTTGCATTTTTCCAGAATCTGCCCACCTATGAGATCTTCAATCTCTCTAGTGCTATTAGATGGTCTGCAGAAAATCCCCAATGCGGTGGCTGTTCCCTTACCGTTCCTAACTTCCACCTGCACTGACTCAGTCGGCAAACCTTCCTCAACAACCTTCGTTTCTGTAGATGTGATGCACTCTCTGATTAGCAATGTTAGATGGCGGTTAATAAGCAGTTAAGGGGAAGGGGGTCTTATAGTTGTTAATAGTCATTGTTAAAAGTTCACTTTTGGAGTTGAAGAATAATTTGATCCTATTTTCTTCAGACAGTAGAAATTTGGAAGTGCTATGTCACTCATAAATTTACAGATTACGATGCGAGGTAAGCTTTTCTGTGTGTTCGGTTTAATTAATAGAAGGATTCACTGATTATCGAAACGATAATGTATTGCATGATTGCACAGTAGTGGACGGCACATGTTAATTGAATTTGTCAAGTTCAAGAGCAATTAAATCACAAAATGTTTCATGATGCAACAGCTGTATTTGCCATATATTGCTTTGTGGATGTAGTGAAGAAGCAAAGTCTGTGTGCAACTGAGGCACAGAAACCCATTTGTTTGCAAAACAGAAAATAGAGTAAAAAAAAATCAACTCAGCAAAACAAAAGAGAAACTGTAAACATAATGGTAAATCAACACACATGTCAAATTGGAGGCCGACACTCTCAAGTAAAGCTGATGAATTCAAGGCTGACGTTAGACTGCTGCAAGGTGCTGAGTCAATAGACATGGTTGTGTTTAGCGATCTTCTGCTGAAGTTCAATAGAACACTGAAGTACACCACTGACAGAAATTTCGTTATCAGACTTAGTTGGAGAATTAAAATGACAAAGAACTGGTTGATTGGAATTGTACTTGAGGATACACTTGAGGCAATTTATAAAGGGGTCCCCCAGTGTGTGATTAGTCTCTACAGTGAGACTAAATTGGGATTGGACCCAAATTTATTCAGACAAAATTTTGGAAAATGTCGAAGTATTTGAGGATGCCATAGAGTCTTAGAATTAAGTCAGAATGGACTTCATACTGAGAGAAAAACTAATGCAACATTAATTCGACAAACACAGTAATCAGTGCAGCAAAGCTGAAGAGAAAGCGTTTCTCTTAGAAGAAAACGCAGGAGGCAAATCTAAACAAATAATGGTTGACTGTTTTGTTAAATACGCTCATCCTGAACTCAGGCTGTTTAATTTCACAGCAATCTAATTTTCAGTGAATTCCCCATACTGATATTTATTTCCATAACACGTAGTGTTGCAGTGCAACTGTCGCCTGGACAAAACCGTGGCTTCAACAGTTTTAAATCATAACCTCCAGTTTCAATTGGTTCCCTGTTCTGCTTTTTCTAGTTCTTACATCTTTCTTCTTAATTTGTTAGGGTAATCTTCGTCACATGTCTCTAGCCGTTCATGTTGCAATCAGAATTTGTGCATGTGTGTGCATTTGTGCGTGTGTGAGAGAGAGACTGTGTGTGTGTGTGTGTGTGTGTGTGTGTGTGTGTGTGTTTGTGTGTATGTCTTTCTGTCTGTCTATCTGTATGTCTGTGTGACAACGTGCACTCGTTTGGACACAATATTTATTCCTTCGCCAAACCTTGTAGCAGACTACAGCATTGTTGCAATATGAAGATACCCTTTGCATTATTGCCTGTGGCGGTCACCACATGAAATACGTGTTTTTCTCGACCTCCTCCTCCATTCGTATGGCTTCCAATAGCTTATAACAGTTGCGTTTCTGTTTATTTCAATACTGGAAAGGCATGTTCCTAAAACCTTAACTGGGTTAGGTTCTCTTAACCCTCTTAATTTTCTGAACCTTTGTGGGTGCACGGTGGCACAGTGATTAGCACTGCTGCCTCACAGCGCCGAAGACCCGCGTTCAATTCGGCGAACGCGGCGACTGACTGTGTGGAGTTTGCACTTTCTCCCCGTGTCTGCGTGGGTTTCCTCCTGGTGCTCCGGTTTCCTCCCACAGTTCAAAGATTTGCAGGTCAGGTGAATTGGCCATGCTAGCGTTAGGTAAGGGGTAAATGTAGGGGTATGGGTGGGTTGCGCTTGGGTGGGTCCGTGTGGACTTGTTGGGCCGAAGGGCCTGTTTCCCCACTGTAATGTAATCTAGTCTTACCTCTGTTCTCTGTGACCGTGTGGTCTGGCTTCCTGCTGCAGTTATCTATTGCAGCTCAGTGGAAGATTCAACAAATAGGATACATTGCAATAAATTATGGAAATACGAATTTAATAGCATCAGTTCCTACATTGAATTCAGCAATTCTATAAGCGTTGAATTTATACAAATATCTTCTACTTGAAAAGAGTACTTTTCCTGATTTTTGTTGAAATGTGTTGAAAAGCTTGAGTAAAATATTGGTTGTTTTGTGACGAAGTGATCGAGTGCTGCCCAATCTGTTTGTTCAATGTCTGTGACTAATGTCAATTATACATTACACTTGAGACTGTTTTGAGACTTTTATAAAAAATTCTCTTATAAGTCTAGGACTGATCGTAAGTAACATTATCTGTAGCTGGCTGCTTAATCTAACACATGGAGCACCAAATAATTGTTCAGATTTCTGCAATTTATTATCCTATCTTGGCCATTGTTGGTGTCCCTGGTAAGCAACTAAATATTAATTTTTAAAAGTATTTTTCCAGTTAAGTGCATTCCTGCTCATCTTCTTTTGATTTTTTTTCTTCTAGTGTGCTTTTTAGATATAAACAAACAATTTTCATAGGTTAAGTAAAAATAAAGTTCAAAGATGACAGGAGTTTGATACCATGATTACTACTGAAATGTTTCTTCCTGAAATGTCAAATTTGTTAATTCTAAGATTAAACAATTCAGTGATTACTGCAATCGATGGGAAAGGTCCTCTTACTAGCATGTCTCCACTTTAATAATAAATGTTTGTTTTTTTTCCTACAGATCGACTAAAATCTATAAAGTTAGCAGATTGCAGGCACACATCTTACCAAGGTTTGCTGCAAGTGCGAAGGAGAAACTCATTCCTTTGCCAGTCTTGAAAATTTCAGTAGTGTTTCAGTTCAGTATCGGCCCCAATGTTAAATAGAGACTTAAGGCAAATGTAGATAATAAGCACACATTCCACACAAGGATGGAAGAGAGCAAGGTACACTTATTCAGTTGTCGGTTTAGTGATAACTGAGAATCTCAAGCATAATTACAATATATATAATAAAATAAAACAAATAAATGTTCATTTGAATGCGAAGTTAATTAACATACGATATCTAAGATATTTTAAATGTGGTAGCTAACTATTTTTGCCCATGTAATTAGGTATTTAAACAGGACAATAGGTTGTTTCTAAAACTGGATCATTGCAAGAAAATTCTGAACAGTTGTTTTACTTCTGTGCATCAACTGGTCAATCATTCATTAGGAAGATAAAAAATACACGCCTAATCTGTCACTCTTGAATAGGTTGAACTTTAGACTATTGCTATCATTATATTATGTTGCCTCGGTATTGGAAGCCACATTTATGTCCCAATCTGGGTTTTCCAATGAAAACCAAGATAAAATCAGACAGAGGAGAAAAGACACCTTAAGATGTCAATGAATATTTACAACAATAACTGATCATCTACAGAATTAACATGAAGTTATAATGTCATTTATTTCTTTCCTTGCAGCAAATTTGTTGACAATTTTGGTTCTCTTGCATGGAAGATGTGGTCTTTCCAATTGCATCAGCCGCTACCTAGTAGCAATGGCTGCAGCAGATCTACTTGTTCTGATATTTGATGTGATACTGTATGAAATCAAAGATGCCTATTTTCCATATTCCTTCCTGAACTACACTCCCATTTGCAGTTTAAATTTAGCTCTGATTTTTTTCTCTATTGACTGCTCTGTTTGGTTCACTGTTGCTTTCACTTTTGATCGATTTGTGGCCATTTGTTGTCACAAATGGCGGGTTAAATATTGCACTGAAAGGACTGCAGCTGTGGCTATCTCAGCTATGTGCTCGTTGAGTATTGTGCAAAGTGCTCCGACCTATTTCATCTACGAACCTCGGGAAATAATTGACAATATACCATGGTCCTGCTTTGTAAAGTCAAGTTTCTACACATTACCTACATGGGTTGCATTTTTATGGTTGAAAACAATTTTAACACCATTACTTCCATTCTTTTTGATTTTACTTCTCAATACATTAACTATCAGGTACATTGTGCAAGCCAACAAGGTGAGAAGGGGTATCCGAGGACCAAAACGTGCTGAGAATTCTATTGACACTGAAGCAGAGAACCGAAGGAAATCTATTGTTTTACTCCTGGCCATTTCAGGCAATTTCATACTTTTATGGATTGTAACCTTCATATCGTACATTGCTGTACAATTTGCAGATATTCAATTTTTGACAGACGATTATAATTCACCTTTCGCCATTTTAGAAGAAACTGGATATATGCTCAGCGTTTTGAGTTCTTGCACAAACACCTTCATCTATGCAGTATCACAGGTAAAATTCCGAGATGAGCTGAGAAGTATGATTAAGCTTCCATTGGAACTGTTAATAAACTGCTTCAGATAAATGGTTTAACTGATTTCAACGAAAATAATAATCACTTGAATTTTCGAAATTGAAATAAAAAGGCGCAGAAGAATAATTGCTGATGATTTTGCTTCTATTGAATTAAATGGGAAAGATTGTGTGTTGAACAATATGCAGCCACGATAATTTTGACTGTATTACATTTACATTCAGGCAGCAGTGGCCAAATATGAATACATCTTTGCAGCTACACGAAATTACATCTTTACTCTTGCTGATAAAAGTCCGTTATGATGAAATATCAAATAATTTATCTTACCTAATCGTTTTCCAGTCAATCATATTTCAAATATTCAAATGATCCTGCTGAGCAGTTCTGCGCAATTTTGACTTAGGCTTTCTTCAAGTTAATAATATTCTGTCGAAAGTAACCACTCTCCTTTTTTGTCTAACTTCCCTAAGAATCATATGAATAATCTTCTAGAGTTAATGTCAATGCAAAAGAAATTTTCCATTGCTAATAACCCTAAACTTTTCACAACTTCTTCGGACTAGCGAACAACAGAAAAACAAAAACAACCGCAAAACACTATTCGTTTTATTTGTAAAAGGACCCCATTTCAAATTAACGGCAAGAATAATAGATCACACAGGCCTTCAGGATGGCTTTCCCTCTTTTTGTTGACATGACATAGCACCTGGGAATTTGAACTACAGATTGCAAATACCCTTTGAAAACAAAATAAGCAACAAGTATGCAGAGGTTCAGGCAATTGGGATACACCTCAATGCATGAAACGAAACCAAATTCCAACATAATCTTGTGATTCCGTTTTGCAAATGAACTGCCATTAAAAACACTTTTCAGAAATGTTATGTCGAGTTATTCACATTCTTGATTGTCATGAGTACATGTGACTGCATGGAACAACTTTCTCAATAAATAACAAATATTTTATGCATGCTTCTTATAGGTCGATTGCACGAATGAAAAATAAATATTTTCACTGAAAGGATGTAAATAATGTTGTGGTTCTGTTCGCCGAGCTGGGAATTTGCATTACAGACGTTTCGTCCCCTGTCCAGTTGACATCCTCAGTGCTTGGGAGCCCCCTGTGAAGCGCTTCAGTGATGTTTCCTCAGGCATTTATAGTGGCTTGTCTCTGCCGCTTCCGGTTGTCAGTTCCAGCTGTCCGCTGCAGTGGTCGGTATATTGCGTCCAGGTCGATGTGTTTGTTGACAGAATCTGTGGATGAGTGCCATGCCTCTAGGAATTCTCTGGCTGTTCTCTGTTCGGCTTGTCCTATAATAGTAGTGTTGTCCGAGTCATGTTGCTTGTCATCCGCGTGTGTGGCTACTAAGGATAGCTGGTCGTGTCGTTTTGTGGCTAGTTGGAGTTCATTGAAATGGATCGTTAGCTGTAACATCAAAAAGACCCGTTGATCTACTTGATAGTTCACACTTTCCATTCAATAGTAGATATGCTTCCCAAAGACTGTAGAACTCCACTTAAGAATTTAATGGACATTCATAAAAATAAACAGATGACTGAACGTCCACTTCTCTACGCACTTTCAATAAGGCAATAGGTTACATTCACAACTTCTTAAATTTATTTTCTCCCATGGAAATTTTGTTCTCTCCAAATACCTCGTGCACTGACCGCTATAATTGTGAGTGCGCCATTATTATTTTTACTACTACATTGAGAATTAAGATAATTATATTCCATATGTTTTCCTGACTTACGTTTCAATTTGAATTTTCAATCTAGCTCGCACTCTCATCTATATAGTTTTGAATGCTTGATTTACTGACACCTATATAACTAATCCATTTGTGCTCATTTTCGGTCAGAAGTTGTGAACATATTATTGTAGTAAAGGGGTTGTGTTGTGACTATATTATTTATGTGTTCATTAAACATTTTGAAAACTGCTCCTTTCCAGCTTAAGATCTTTCCTAGGTACGGCAACGTACCAGTGATCTGCCACGTGAAATGAAATATCTGCAATTTCACTACATGCGTGGCATGTTTATAGTTGTTATCATACATGACTAGCAATTCAAAATGTGCTGGCCAGCCTTATCTCTTATCGATTCACAACACAGTCAAATTAGAAAATTGACTGACCCTCAAAATGTTCCCTCGTTCCAAACCAGCTTTGGCAATTAATCAATCTTCCACACTACATCTATAAGTTAAAGGATTCAGTAACCTAACTGTGAAGAGGCGCTCCGTAAATTCAATGTTCGATGATCATTGGAATGTGCTGCATGCTGATTTTAATCCATAATAAGGTAACATCAAAAAGACCCGTAGTTCACATTTTCCATTAAGTAGTAGATATGCTTCCCAAAGACTGGAGAACCCCGTTTAAGAGTTAGGTTATTCGCCCCCGTTTAAGGTGATAGGTTACATTCACATCTTCATAAATTTTTGTTTTCTCCCATGGAAATTTTGTTCTCTCCAAATACCTCGTGCACTAACTGACAGCTATAATTGTGAGTGACTGAACAATTATAGCCGTCAGTTAGTGCACGAGGTATTTGGAGAGAACAAAATCTAAGGTGACCTAATTAATCTCTGCAATATCAATTAAATCTTTTTTGACTTGCATCTGTAAACACACAGATTGATATATAGACCCATTTAAAATATAAGTTAAAAAGAAGTCAGAATAATTACAATTTTGTGTTTTAGTTAGACAGATTCAAACAATGATAACCGAGCTTTCATCAAATCCTTGGACAATTGCTTATTCATTTCCATTTAGTCATTGAGTAGTTGAGCTCTACAGTAGAGGAAATGGTCCATCAACCCGTCGATTCTGTGTCAGTCAAAGTAACTACTTAGATAATCGATTCTCATTTTCCAGCACTTGTCCCAAAGATTTCTATACGTTGTCATCGCAAATGCATATTGATATACTACATAGATGCTGAGGGCATTTCTGTCTATGCCACCGTCGCAGACAGCGAGTTCCAGATGCCTACCAACGCCTGAGTGAAAGTACTTTTTTCCTCAAATCCCTCTACACTTCCTGTCTCTTAACTTATATCTATGCACCTTGATGAATGATTCCTCTAACAAAGGAAACGAAGACTGTTTTTCTTTCTTTTACCCTGTCTTTGCCCCACATAATTTTATACATCTAAATCATGTCCTCCTTCCATCTCCTTTTCTCAAAGGAAAACAACTTAAGTCTATCCAATCTCTGTATATAACTCAAAGCCTCCAGCTAGGAAACATCACAGTAAATATCCTCCATTACCGCCCCCCCCCCCCCCTCCAGCGCAACCACATCCTTCATATAATTTGATTTGAAGAAATGCATACCATACCGACTTTTTGTTTGCAGTTCCACAATAACCTTGCTGCTCTTTCAATCTATGATTCGGCTAATAGAGGCAATTATTGTGCATATCTTCTTAACCATTTTCTAAACGTATTCCAATACCTTAAGGGTCTGAGAATGAACATCGAGGTCATTCTAATCATTGGTATTTCCCAGTTCCCTAACGCGTTTCAGGGATTCAGTGCAATTCTTTGCCCTGACAAGCTGTTATGTCGATATTTACTGTTTAAGTAAAACAAGTCACATATTTCGGAAAGTAAAGGCAAGATTGGTACCAGGAGATGAAATGGAAAGTTAAAAAGTTATGTGATGCAAAATACGAATATACCCTTGATAGGTTTTTCAAAACTTTTCTTCAAGGAACAACGGAGTTAGAACCAGTCCGAGAAAAGTGTGCAAGGCTGCACTCCTGTGTTATTACCTTAAATATAAGAAAAATTACGATGCAAATACTGGAGCTTGATATCGACTTAAAGACAGAAAATACGAAACAAAAGTGAGAACTTGGATAATGAAACATAATTGACGCCATGTTTATCTTAAATTACACGGTTTCAGGAAAAACAGCTATTTGGACAAACACCAAACGAAACATCGATTTCAAAGACTAAAGCAAACAGACTTGGTTTCATTTGGGGAGCGCACCGTCCTAGAATGGAAGCTGCATTTCTCTTTGATTGCTGCCAAAAACCGCATGCTTCTCTCATTGGAATTTTAGGTTCATTCTTTCCATTTTACACGATGTACCCTTTGCTTTTTGTGTCAAGCATGGTGTTATTTCGACGTAAATATTGTTTCATCCCATAGATAGCAAAACTTTTTTTTCTCTTTTTATGGATTTAATGAGTCATTTTGGCATAAGTGCTTATTGTTTTTAATTGTAAACCAGTTGGGTCAAGCAGAACTAGGTTACATGCCTACTACCTCTTCAGACGTAATACAGTCAGGAAGGATGTTAATGAATGACCGATTAGACTTTCTTGATGAATACATTGGATTATATTATCCGTATGATTTCTAATTCAAGCTTTTTCCCCCAACATTTGGAAGAGAATTCAAAATAAAATATCTACAAACTTAATTGAAGGCGATAATTATCTATTTGTCTAACAAAATAAACTATTCTGGAGTGGGATGAAGGGAAATTCGAAGAATTAGCTGATGAATTTCCACATTATAGAAAGATATGGAAATTGTGTTTTTTTAGTTCTGAATAATATTTTAAAGTATTTTATTAGCTTTCCAATCTGCATAAATCAGCAACATAAGCCTTGATTTTTATTCAAGTTGTAATTTAGAGAGCTTCTACATTTATTAATATTTGTCTTCTTAAAGAATTGCAAATCACAAATTGTATACAATTTGTTTTCTTTCAAGATGGTAATGAAAATCACCATGCTTCCAATCATGATCCATCTGCTTCTCCTAATAACTTATGGACTTCTGTTTGCTGAGTTGCTTTATAATGAAGTATGTGATTAACCAGCTAACTATTGTTATGTATTTTTGAAGTGTAGAGTTAGAAAACAAGTGGTTAGAAATTAGATTATTATTATACAATTCCCAGGATGTGCCAAATCTGGAGTTCTATTAGTATCTCCATGCACCACACGTTCGTAGAATCATAGAACCCCTATAGTGTGGAAACAGTCTATTTGTCCCAACAAGCACACATCGATTCTCTGAAGAATAACCCATCTAGACCCATTCTCCTAACCTATTACTCGACATTTATCCTGACTAATGCACCTAACCTACACATCCCTGGACAGTCTGGGCAATTTAGCATGGCTAATTACCCTTACCTGCACATCTTTGTACTGTTGGAGGAAACCGGAGCACTCACAGGAAACGCACACAGGCACAGTCAGAATATGAAAACTCCACACAGACACCAGCTTCAGGCTGGAATTGAACCCAGGTCGCTAGGGGGTTTTGAGCAGTACAGTTATGTTCAATTGATGAATGTATTTCTAATGCTTTGTTGACAAGAGAGGTTACATAAAAGACTTGCTGGAAAAGGTATATATAAATGTTTTTTTTAATACTCCCAGTCGCAATAATAAAATTAGAGTTAGCTATAATGAACTTCCATCCGCTGCATGTACAGTGCTGGAGTGTGAAATACGCCTCGAAATAAATGTGACTTCAAGCTCCTGTTCCAGTACGAGTTCCGGTTCCGGTTCAGGTTCTGATATTATGAAACACTTAGACACGCAAAGGCCACCAAAAGTTTATAAATCAAGCCACATCGGTGAATATTCCTGCAAAAATGGCTATTCTTCATATGGGATTGGTGGTTTTCATTAAGAATGCTAATTATAGTTATGTGCAGTGAATTCCCAAATCAGTCAAGATCTCATTTCATTGTGGAACAGACTCAAGGCAAAAATGGAATAAGATTTTCAACTGCCTTACACCGTAAGGTAACTATGAGCGAATTCAGAAAATAAAGCGATTTTGAAGAAAAACGAAGATCAAATTGATTCAATAGCCTTTACGGGTATTGGCATAGGATTCCCAAAAACAACGCAAGTTTACCAAGTCTCATGAAGATAGAATGGATAAAAGGGCATTTAACACTTTGCCTTAATTGCTCAATCCTTTAAATATAGGCTTTGGGAAGTCATGCTGAGGTTGTACAGGGCACTTTTTTGGCCCATTCTGGAGTATTGTTTCCAGTTCTCGTCACCCAGTATACGAAAGATACTGTTAAGCTGGAGTTGGTTCCGAAGAGATTTACCAGGATGTTGCTCGGTAAGGAAGCTTTAATTTATGAAAAAAGGCTGGTAGGCTACGGCTTTTGTAACTGAAGAGTAGGATGTTGAGAAACGACCTTACATAAGTATATAAAATAAGGAGGGATGTGGATATTGTAAATGCTAGTTGTCTTTCCTCTGGAATGGGATATTTCAAGATAAGGGGCACATTTTTAAGTTGAGGGGTTAGAAATTTTAAAAAGAAATTAAGTTTTAAAAAAAAACCGCAGAAGATGGTTTGTGTGTGTAATGAAATAATCATTCATATAAATGTGAGCATAAGAGGTAAGTAGGTTTGCTGATGACATCAAAATTGGAGGTGTAGTGGGCAGCGAAGAGGGTTATCTCAGATTACAACGGGATCTTGATCAGATGGGCCAATTGGTCGAGAAGTGGCAGATGGACATTCATTCAGATAAATGTGAGGTGCTGCATTTGTAGAAAACAAATTTTAGCAGGACTCATACACTTAATGGTAAGGTTCGAGGGAGTGTTGGTGAACAAAGAGACCTTGGTTTATTGCTCCTTGAAAGTGGAGTCGCAGTTAGATAGGATAGTGAAGAAGGCATTTGGTAGTAAGAAGGCTTTAGTAGTAAGGGTATTAAGTATAGGAGTTAGGAGGTCATGTTGCATCTGTACAGGACATTAGTTAGGCCACTGTTGTAATATTGCGTGCAATTCTTGTCTCCTTCCTATCGGAAAAATGTTGTGAAACTTGAAAGGGTTCAGAAAAGATTTACAAGAATATTCCCAGGGTTGGAGGATTTGAGCAATAGGAAGAGGTTCAACAAGCTAGGGCTGTTTTCCCTGGAGCGTCGGAGGCTGAGGGGTGACCATATAGAGGTTTACAAAATTATGAGGGGCATGCATAGGATAAATAGACAAAGTCTTTTCCCTGGGGTGGGTGAGTCCAGAACTAGAGGGCATAGGTTTAGGGTGAAAGGGGAAAGATATAAAAGAGACCTAAGGGGCAACTTTTTCCACGCAGAATGTGGTGTATGTATGGAATGAGCTGCCAGGGGAATTGGCGCAGGGCTAGTACAATTGCTGTATTTAAAAGGCATCTGGATGGGTATATGAATAGGAAGCGTTTGGAGGGATATGGGCCAGATGCTGGCAGGTCGGACTAGATTGGGTTTGGATAACTGGTTGGTGTGGACGAGTTTGTCCGAAGGATCTGTTTCCATGCTATACATCTCTATTACTATAAGTAGTTAGACATGGATACAATTACAATATTTAAGAGACATTTTGATGTGAATAGGAATGATTTGGATGGATCTTGGCCAGACCCAGGCAGATTTACTTTATCTCGGATTATGGTCAGCATGGACTGGTTGAACTGAAGAGTCTGTTTCCATTCTGTATGACTTGATAACTGTATGACTCTATTCTGACTGCCACCTGCATGTAGAGTGCTCTTAATGTCATTTCTAAATTATTTGTATCTGTACAATGGGAGCGAAACTGTTTGGCATATTCAAACAAAGATTTTTTTAAACGTGCTTATTTTTTAATTGACTTGACACAATAGGATGAGCATTTCAGTGAGTACGTCTTTGTACCAATTACTTTTCTGAAGAACTTGCAGTTGCCTTTATTTTCTCCAATATAAAAAGATGTCAATTGTATGCTTTGGAAGTCATGATGCAGAACACAGAATATATATCTTCAGCTCCCCTTCAGTGGTTGGAATAGGATACTGGCTAAGTTCACATCAATCTCCTTATATTTCTTCCCGAACTTATGAATTCCAGTTGGTATTTAACTCAGTGACATATTCCGAGTTACAAGTGGATTGTGATAGCCAATGGATTTCTCACGCGGTTATTTAGTTATTGTCAGAAGTTACTCGAGAAGAATTTATCAATAAGGTAGTTTGAATCTTAAATGAGGCTTGTCAAAGTTGGGTATCTGTACCTACAAACATGCATTGTTATTACTAACAAAGAATTCAGATATGGAAAACAAAAAAAATCATCGATTTTCTTTAACTCTGTGTCTTTGTTTGATGGTTTTCTCTCAGCTTTGTTGCGTCTTCAATGTTTCTTTCCTATGAAATGTGACTAATCATCAGCGTATCAAACTGTAAAATGTGACGAAATGAAAGCAATAGGTGAGAGCAGTTTCTGTCATGAAAAGAAAATATTAGTCAAGCTGCTGATGTGTTGAAGCTTGATTTTACATAGCAGGATCATGAGATTTTTGACTTCTTCCCGAGGTTCGTATAGAAAATAAACTCGAACGCTTTCTAAAATGTTTCAAATGCACTTAATTTCTATCAAATTATTTTCAGCTTTGGCAATGCAATGATAACTTTGTAGCTTGTGGCAACAATTTGAAACAATTCTATTCAATTTAAAAGCAACAAATAATCAGACTACATACTCAATGAAAGCAAAAAAGCAGGGCAAGCGCCAGATTGCAAATAGGATTGTAATTTCGAAATCAATGTAGGATATACACAACGTTAATTTAAGATTATTGTATCAAATGTGAATTTCATTACTTCTGATACTGCATAGCCAACAGGTATCAGATGATGCATTTAGAGACCTTACAGCATCGAAGGGTGAGATTCACTGAAGTTATCAGGTTGCTGGCAAAGAGGGAAGTGACTAATTACTATCTCTCCTTATAGTAAAGGAGACACTTAAAGAACAGTCGACAGTTCAGAACTCTGAGGATTTTCAGCTGCGAGCAGGATGCATCGCCGATTCATGGCGATCTCGAGCACACGAGTATGTGGCTAAATGTGTGGTAATTGCACTTGAACGTGGATACATGTGAAATTCTTCACTGTCGAGAGAAAACAGCAAAAGCAGAATATTACTTGGATAGTGATCAACTGGGAAATGTGAATGTCGAAAAAGGTCTTCATGTCTTACTACGCCAATCAATCAATGTAATGTCCGCCCTGCCTACACCTCATCTCCTTCGCTGATGCTGACATGATCGATTCAATATTTACAGGAGTGGTGATTTTGCAACTCCTCTATTTGAGCATTCTTGCATATTTCTGCAAATTCATCTCTAATTTTAAAAAGGGACTAGTCTCTAATGTGAAATAAAAGCCGTACTTAGAAGTGAAAGAGCTAAAGAATATGCAGAATAAATTATTTGCGAGTTTTGAAGTCAATATTAATATTTTATTTTCGTTTGTTATGAATGTTTTGCTCTACTGCCGTATATGTTCCTGCTGTCTTATGTGTTCTGGTTATTTTACTCTTTCTCCACGCTCTGCCATGCCGTCAATAAGTTGCCTCCCAACATTTTGTTCACACTCATTAGACGATGTGGTTCCATGATCCTCCTGGAAACATTACAGCGGCTTTTGTGCCCGTTCTCCATCAACCACCACTGTTTGTCTCTGTTCTTTATGTTGACCTACATTAATATTGCTGCTGTTTTCATTTTCAATGTTCTTTGTTCCAGCTATTTAACTTATAACATCCACTCCATCTAGAACTGACAGGTTTTTTTTTGTTTGTCTCTTTCTGTATACAAATCCCACTATACAAAAGTATCTGAAAGTCAGCAATTTACGTGGACATACTTGTTTCCAGCACTGTCTGTAAATTACTGCTCAACTTGCAGCAATTCGCCCAAAAGAGCATATCGGGACTGGTCCAGCCTTTGTTTGGACGATGCGGTGGCTCAGTCATTAGCACAGCACCAGGGAGACTGGTTCGATTCCAGCCTCACCGACAGTCGATGTGGAGATTGCACATTTTTCTCGCGTCTATGTGGGTTTCCTCTGCATGCTGCGGTTTTCTCCCACAGTCCAAAGATGTGCAGGTTCGGTTAATTGGCAATGCAAAATTGACAATAGTTTTCAGGGATGTCGAGGTTAGGCGGATTAGTCTGGGCTAAATACAGGTTGTGGGAATTGGTTTTGGGTGGGTTACTCTTCAGAGAGTCGGTATCGACGTTTTGGGCTGAAGGATCATTTTTGACACTGTAGGGCTTCTAAGTCACATACTTCGAAATTGAAATGCTAACTCTTCTACCCATTTCTGTGTCTCCAGTACATGCAATGTCCTTAGGAACATTGCCACCAAAATACCATCTTGCCCCTTAGCCCTACCAAAATTAATGACACTTAACACAAGCCCAGACCTGAGGCACTAATGTTTCTCCTGAACACATTGTAAAAGCCATGTTCCCACACATTTGTGCGCCATTTAATGCAGTTAATATTTGGGTAGTTGGAGTTATGTGTCATTATTGGGCTTTCTTTTCTGCACTTCTCTGCATTTATAATACACTGCCTTCAGAAAGTTTAAGCATCTAAAGCAAATCTTACAATTCCATTGTCCTTCTCTTTGTCAGTTGCTCCTGCATTCAACTTGCATGCACTTATTTCCGTTTGTCCACTGTCTTAGAGCATTTTCCTCCATTATGCTTCTGACAATCCTATGAACAGAATGTCAAGCTTTCATTCGTGACGTTTTGTAGGCTATACCTCATTAGGACTATGTTATGATGCTTACAGTATATAACTTTGACTTCAGATCTTCAGCCTTATTTACTAGAAACCTATACTATGAACAATGTAAAACTGTTCTGAATAAATGAACAAATAATGTTACAATGAGAACAGTAGGTCTTGTTTGTCTTATTATTGACGAGAACAGAGACGATTGGTAGAAGAGAATACAGAGGACTCTTAAATTATTGAATAATGCAGTCTTCAGTACAGTGTTTCATCTTTGAGATAGTCAAATATTGCGAGGGCATCACCGTTAAGAAAATGCTTCCAGAGTTGGTTCATACATTCACATTATTCACAGGAGGGCAGATTGAAGAAAATAGCTTTAATGTTCTCAAAGCAGAGCTAAAGGAGCTCAAGATGGAAGAAATAATATAAAGTTGAGAAAAGCTACCAGAAATGGATTGTAATTTCTGTTAACCATAAATGATACCAATAAGCACTCGGTTATATTGCATTATACATGTTTGTGCGACAGGGCAGCAGTTTAGATTTTCTAGTGACATCTTGCCCGAGCTTTTTGTCCAGGGCTTCGACAGATATTATGGTTGACATACTTAAAAGAAAGCTTTTCTGAAATCTTTGGGAAAAGCTTTGATAGAGGTAATGAGAGTCTTACCTCAGATGTAAGTTTGCTTGCTGAGCTGGAAGGTTCGTGAAAACTAACCTTCCAACTCAGCGAGGAAGCTTATATCCAAACCTTCAATCTGAGCTACGAATCTTCTCAAGACCTGGCAAGTCTGGGTGCCATCAATCAAATGCTGTGGCGTTTGCAAACACAATGGTTACCCAACAAATTAAAGACTTTTGCTATCAGCAGAGACCCCTGGTAAAATTGAGACGATGAAATTCTGAAGCCTATTGCTATGTTCATGTCTTCGAAGCATTGTAAAGCATCTTGGTCTCAGTTCTTTCGATTAATGATTAATTTCATAAATGAAGTCAGCGGACATTTCAGTGAATTTTTGAACTCTTCCCTGAACTTTGTCTGAGTCACACCATAAATAAACGTGTTTGTGCAGGAACTTAAACTTCTCATCATAATTCCTACTTGTTGAAAAATATGTAGTGAATCGTTGTAAGCTGAAGGATCTGTTCCTGTAGCGTAGTAATATAAAAACTCTACAACATCTATGAGCCATAGGAGTATGAAACTACCAGATATGGTAAAGAGCAAAATTACAGATTTCCTTCTGTTTTCCATCTCTGGGTCACGCTGATTCTCCCCCTTCCTGTGTAGTGTTAGTGCTTTACGGACACGACTGGACCCCATTATATGCCTGACTGTCAAAGCGTTCAGCAGCAATATTAGTGTGAATGGAAGCAAAGGGTTCAATACAGTGTCAAACCAGTTAAATGCCACCCATGTAGGCTCCGTAAAGTAGTTTGGGTTGGTGAAACAGAACCAATGTATATTGTTGATTATTTCTGCAGATTCAAGTGTAAAATAAAATGGCACATTTTTGAAGAAAAGTAGTATAGCAGTCGTTGTCAACGTCACAGCTGCAGTTTTCTTGATGCAAAAGGTTGTTCGGAACTTCTGGCAACAGATTGCCACAAATCGATCAAAAGAGAAAGTGACAGTAAACCATACAGACCAGTCAGAAGCTGCGCAGCCCAGGAAAAATATAGCACTGCACAATGGAGTGATTTCCAGGAATGAACCTGGGAAAAAATAATAGCTGATACGCCATAGAATGACCTCAAAGTTAATTACCAGAAAATCTGCGATTGCCATAGCCAGCAAGTAATGTGTCGTGCATATAGATAGTCCACATCTTCCCCGGGACAGGATTATAATCACGATTAAGTTAGCTGCAAAATAAATTATGCACATACATTAAATTACTGAATAGATGCTCTGAGCAGTTTCTGAAGAGTAGGTGATGAAACACAAATACCCAAAAGTGGACGATTGTGGAATTAATGATCACGGTTTTATTGATTAGTGAAAGTTCTGAGACTCGGATGTCTTCCCATGGGGATGAAGTGTTAGGACTATTACCAGTGATAAGAGATGCCTTCAATATGAGGTTTAGTGGTCCCTATCAAATTGACAGAATGTTGATCCATGTGAATTATCTATTCAAGATGCCAGATAGAAAAAAAAGTATTGGGTGTGTCATGTGAACAGGTTGATACCATATTATACTCGAGAGAATGAACTGGAGAAAAAGGTGCTAGTTACTGTCACGTAGAGTGAGGAATCAAATCCAGATTAGGTGGATTTTGATATGCCTCAAAAAACATTTTAAAATGAAGAAGTCCTTAGGATTGGGATAGTTTAGTAAACAATCTGTCTCAGGAGTATAGAAAGCAGTTGACGAGTTTGCTACTGCAGTACAAGGACATATGTGAGAATCTGTTGGGGTGGATGAATGCTATTGTACATGAAGTAGATGTGGAAAAATACTGCTTTAATGAAGCAACATCCCAATCAGCTTAAGCATTTCAAAGCCAGACAAGTCCAGATGGAGGTGGAGTCCATGCTTGACGAGGACATCACCAAACCAAGCCAGAGTGAGTGAGGTTTACTGATCATCTTAGTTCTCAAACAGGACAGGACTCAACAGTTGTGCATAGATTATCGGAATGTCAACGCCATTACAAAATCGGCCTCATATGCAATTCCTAGATTGGAGGTCTCCATCATGAAAGTAGGCCTAGCCAATTACATCACAAAGTTGGACATAAAGCATCGTTACTGACACGTATCTTTATCAGAGACAGCGAAAGAAATTTCTGCATTTATAAACCCAAATGGGCGACATCCGTTCAAAACGATGTCCTTTGGAATGAAATATCCACCGGCCACATTCCAAAGACTCGTGAACAGAATTGTGGCTGGGTTAATAAACTGTGCAGTCTTTTTGGACGATGTCGTGATCTTCAGTAAGTCCTGGATAAATCACATGGTACAGTTGGCAGAGTTATTTGAAAGACTACAAAAAGCAAAGCTGGTAATAAACTTAAATAAAAGCGAATTTTCAAAAGCAGATGTGACATTCTTGGGACATAACTTTGGTCATGGAACGTTGACACCAAGGAATGCAAAAGCGAAAGCTATCGAGGAATTTCCACGACAAACTTCGAAGACAGGCTTCAATTCTAAGGACTCAGTGGATTCTATCGGAAATTTGTGCTAAACTTCAGCAGAGTAGTGGTGTCATTAAACGATTTGCTGAAGAAAACACAAAATTTGATGGAGAAAATAATGCGAGCAGACATTCAACCATTTTAAATCAATATTAACCACCAAACCAATTTTCTCTACACCAAACGCTTTAAAACGTTTTTTTAAAAGTTGACATTGAAGCTTAGTGACACATGAGTTGGAGCTGTACTCCTACAGGAAGATGAGGATGGGAGAAATGCCAAGCCATCAGCATGTACAGACTGCCAAAACAAAGCTCTCTTAAAAGAACCTTTATTGATCAGTGACCTGTAGAAATCCTGAAGCAGAAGAAATTTTGAACAGAAAGATTCCAAAAGAGGTTTTGGCAGCTGCCTGGTTTTGAAATTATTATTTTTTGGTAGATCAGAATCGGTGGGTTTTCTAGGGTTAGTATTTTTGAAGGTGAAGGTAATAGGTTAGAGAAAGGAGTTGTAAATAAATGTTTGTTAATGATTCTCTGTTATATTTTAAGAAATAAAATTATTAATTTTTACTTTAAATCGTTCTTCGACTCTCGAATTTTCACAGATTACTGCATGGACTGTATGGACTAAATCTTTTCTGTGTTGCTGATCGAAATTAAGCAAAGGGGTTTGCCCATGTTCTAACAGTATCTATCATTAACAATTTTGAATAGCTCAGATTCTTCAGAAGCATAATTCATGATCGTGTCGCAGAATTTGTTTGTTCCATGCAAAAGTGCAAAAATGTGCTGAGCAAATATTCCACTTCATGGAACTGCCTTAACAAAATGCGTAAAGAAGAAATATCGTCACTCGTGAGGGAATGCAATGCTCGTTTTCATCAGTATAAGAAAATCAGTGATTAAGCTAAGAATAGCGGTCTGAGAGACCGCTTTCCTTCGAGGCTGTTTAGTACGAACGTCTGATATCAAAACACTGACGTCCATGCCAGGTTTAATAACAAGGCAGATCAGGGAGAAGTTAATAGTTCCCTGGTAACAGGCAATTTTAGAAAAAAAGTGTTAATGCTGCCTACCAATCAAAAACATACTGCATAGGGAATTTATTTCAATTTCTCATTAGTAATTTTTTTGTAGCATTGAAACTTAGTTAACCAAGGATTTGTACTCAGAAAGTGTGTGATTACAAGTAAATCTTTTGAACTATAATCTGCTGTCGTGTAACCTCTGACTATTGTGGCATTGTCACTTTTAAGACATTGCACATATCAACAGAAAGAGTTCAATCAATACTGTACTAAGTAATTCGCTGTTAAATATTTGTTACCACCGACATTCATCGTTTTAGACCTGATTTTTGAATTAGAAAAAGAAATTCAATATTGCCAATTCTTAATTGTGTTTCTCCTGCCAGGGAGACAATTTATGTAAATGAACGAAGACATCATCGATTACTGTATGCATAGAGACACTGAAATATCAACAAATAGTCCTGCAAACTTTAATCAGCTACTAAACAATATGATTTACTGTAAACACTTCCTTCTTTCGTTCGTAAGTTGAAAGTGACTATACGAAATGGACACATCCATCACATAACACTGGGCTCTCGTGAGTCGTTGCTGTTTCATCTCTGTTAGTAATTCGTACTAAACCAGTGTCTGTAAAATAGTCACAACGAAACGAGCACAAAATAGCTCAAGAATGCCAAAGAAAAGCCCAGCAAACAAACTCTTCTGCATAAATCAAGTTGTTACATTCGCTTACCAGGAATGCCAATGATGGCAAGAATCATGTAGTATATTCTTCTGATACTGTAAAATGCTTCACGCATTTCTGTATTCACCAATATATTACTTGCTTTGTTCGTAATCTCCGAATCAGGCTTTGAAGCCATACATTCCCAGGCAATTTATTTTCTCCGTTGTGGAATGTCCTCTGAGAGAGGAGAATTGCAACAATTTTCAAATTAGCTGTTTAATTAAGATAGATCACGACAGCTGAGCTAAATCTCTGTTGAGATAGAACATTTAAACACTAATATTGATTTGGAAAACTACTAAGAGTGGGCATGTTATATGTTCTTTACTGTATACAACTTTTTTTTATTTTTTGTTTTGCAACGACCTTCACATTTCTGAGTAAGTTCAATATTTTAAATTCTAAGTATTTTAGGTCTCTCACAGAGCTCCTCAATTTCACTTTATGATATGGTCTTCCTGCTTTATCGAAGCTTTTTTTTTTGATATCACAAATATAAGTGTTAAAGGACGCCTCAGTATGCTTTGCCAAACACGTAGGTACTTTGCTCTCTAATCATCGACTTCCCATGGCATGGCGTGTGCATAGTTTAATTGAATCAGCTCATTATGTAGTCTTATTTCTGTCGCATATTTCATTGCTTCATTTGCTTTTTTAAAAAAAACTTAGCTTGTTCTTACGTGTAAGTCGTTGTTAAAATGAGCACAGTATGAGCGATTTGTTACGAATTTCAAAGTGTTATCTTTCCAGAACAAGCCGTCAACATCCCGGAGCAATCCACTTAATTTTGTTCTGATCTTGTTCTGTACCAACTGTATTTACACTTAAACTGGATAAAAGATTACTCCAGGAGACTTAACAACAGAATAAAACCATAAGTTTCACCTTTGTTTTAACCAATTGTGATATTTTATTGCTGAAGTTAATATAGCAATGAAGTCTTATGTACATATACAACTTATTTCCAACACCCAGAATTAACGTAGTTAACTTGAATAATAACCAGTCATCAAAAAGCACTAGGTGAACATCACAAAACCAATGATTCAGAACATATCCACGGATTTATTAGTAACTGTCATTAATGACACAGTAAGTCAGCAAACTTTCGTTAAACTTCAATAGGGAATACAGAATTTCACCTTTGTTGATTTGGTCTTGAAACTCTCTCTTTAGTGCAGTCTGTCATTGATTGTCTCAGGAACTACTCCTGCCCTATTCAGTTGCACTGCTGTCCTCGAGCGATAGTCCTCTGAACTTTAAAAATGACACTTAAATACTTACATATAGCAAAGCTGCAGGGCTTTTTTTTGCCAACAGCTAGCTTCATCAGTAAAATATGCCCCTGCATTTCCAGTGAACTCTAGTCTTGCTGGTTAGAGATAGGAAAAATAAATAAATAAATAAAAGAGGTCGCTATTATGTTTATTTCAATACCTTTACGGCTTCCCGCAAAATACAGCCTCTGACCTTCCAAATTTTTCAGCTCCCAATTTTTATTCTGAGTTCTGATTTCAGCTATTAGTCGCTTAGACACTACAAAACGTTTCTTCTTTTTTTTTTCTGACAGCACACAGCCATTCAGTTGCCCTTAAGTTCTTCTCTGCAGTTGAGCGAAAGGCAAATTTGCTTTGCAAGGAGATTCTGCCTATCACTCTTCATGTACCTAAATGTTATCCCAGAACCACTTCACTATTGTGTGCATGATCTTCAATTAAATAATCAATTATATGCACATTCCTCTCATGGACCTGTTGTTGCACTTTATGAAACTAAAGGCATTGAGCTTGATGACCGTAAATTGTCAAACTTTGTATAATATTTCCATCGCTAGAAGTCCTTGAACCACAAGTCCTTGAACCACAACCTACAAACAGTTTAAAATCACAAAGAATGATCACCGTTGTGTTCTTAGTTACAAATTGATTGAAAACGTTACGCCACTTAACCACTTCAGCATTCTCCTTTTGACAATTTCATACCATGCCAGTGCATTTCCCAGCTTAATGTTGAGGTATGAGCTATTGCTTTGTCTTGTAATGTAATGGTCTCTTTCTTGAATTTATGATACATATAATTTCACGATCAGATTGTAATTTGAGCTTTGAATGAAACAAGACATTTTAGATTTTAATTAGTTTATGGATGGCAGTCCACAAGCTAAATGTTGCCAAAACAAAACGTCCAAGGCATTTTTTTTTTCTTGGCGTCAAGTCTTAAAATAAAACCAACCTTTTACAGAAATCTGGAATGCATTTTGGCTGTCACGTTAACAATTCACATAATTAACGAATTATTTCCAAACTGCTTTTCATGACACTGCGCTGTCAACAATGCCACAGTTCATCAGCACTTCAGACGTTGGTTGTTAACAATTTCAGCAGCTGATTGCTGCTTGTGACGATTACCAACCACAAATCTACAATTAAACATGCATCCACGAACTAATGCATTTTTCATTTACGTATCCACCAAATAATTGCTTTAAGAAAAAAAAGTGTTTGCATAATTGTCTACTCTGAGTTTTATTCTGTGCACCGATACATAACGTGGTGTTTTCCTCCTGTCAGATATGGGAGATCAGGAAAAACCAACTGTCCTTCACGACTATGTCTGCAGGAACTCTGCCTAGCTTCAGCTCATCACAGACAGCATCGCTTGGTTAGCGTGACACCTGGACACACTGCGGAGCATACTAGGGCTGGAGAATGTAATAGACATTAGGGGAGATGGTCATGCCACAGGTTCAGTCAGGTAGATGATTGACCATTAGGAGAAGCAGGCAGGTATTGCATGAGTCTCCTGTGGTATTCCCTTCCTTAACAGACATACCATTTTGGACACGGTGGAGTGTGATAAGGGAGTACAACAGCCAGTCCTGTAGCAAGATAATTGCATCTGCTGTAGACCATGGTCGTGCAAATTCCAAGCAACCATTAGTGATAGGAGTCGGGCTAGTTAATGGCACAGACAGGCATTTTTTTGGCTGCATTCAAAAAGTCAGCATGATGTATTGTTTCCCTGGTGCCTCAGTAATCGATCTTTCTGACCAGTTGCATAGAATTCTTAAGGGGGAGGGTGGGCAAGCAGTGGTCGTTGTTCACATCAGTACCAATGACATCAGTAAAGGGAGGGATGAGGTTCTGTGGAATGAATATAGGGAGTCTGAAAAGAGGGTGAAAAGGAGGACCTCGGGAATACTAATCTCTGGATTACCACTTGGGCCATGTACTCATGAGGACAGAAATGGAAAGCTAAGACAGACGAATGCGAGGCTATGTTGTTAATGTAGGACGAAAGTTGACAGATTCTTGGATCTTTGTGACAATTTCAGGAAGTTTGGTAACCTGTAAAGTAGGTATAAATTGTACCTAATTTGGAGTGGAACCAATATCCTTACACGACTGTTCGTTAATTCTCCTTGGGAGGGTTTAAACTCGAAGGGCAGAGAGCTGGGAATCAAAGCTGTAGATCAGCAAGTGGAGAGATTGACGGACAAGTAGAACTTAGAACCTGTAAGTCAGAGAGGGATGATAGGCAGAGACAGCTAAATGATATGATGGTACAAACGGGCTGAATTGTTTTTATTTCAGCGCAAGATATGTTATATGCAAAGCAGATGACATGGTTATACGTTAGAATTTCCAATTGCCACCGAGCATTGAAGCACAAACATGCTGGCACATCATGGAAAGGTGTAGTAATAAGGTTACCATGGTGGGTGACCTTAATTTCTCCAGAATTCACTGCGACTCATTACAGCAAGAGGATTAGATGAGGCAGAATTTGTTACGTGCATCCAAGAGGCGTTCTTCAAACAGTCTGTGCAGAATCCGAGAGGAGGGGGCGTATTGGATCTTATTTTCACTAATAAGCAGGGTCAGGTGACTGACCTGTCAGTGGAAGAGCGTTTTGGAAACAGTGATCAGAGCTCCTAAACTTTTAAGTTAACTATGAATAAAGATATGTCAGGACCTTGCGGGAAGGTAGTAATTTGGGTAATGCGGATCATGTCCGAACTAAGCAAGTGCTAGTCTGCTATTTGAGAGAAGCTATTTGGGAACGACCACATTTGACATGTCAGAGTTGTTCAAAGATATACTGATCAAAAGTGAGGACTGACATGTTCTAGTAAGACGAAAGGAAAAGGATAGCCAGGTAAGGGACGCTGGATAACAGGGGAGGTTGTGAATTCACATCAAAGGGGAAAAAGAAGCATATGTAAGGTTTCAGAATCTAAAATCAAACAGAGCCCATGAGGAATAACAAGAAAGCAGGAAAGAATTCACGTAGCAAATTCGGGGAGCAAGAAAATGCCATGAAATTACATTGGCAAGTCAAGTTAAAGAAAATCCCAAGGCATTTTATCCATATATTAGAAACAAGAGGATGAGTGGGAAGAAGGTAGACCCACTCAAGGATAAAGAAGGCAATTTGTGCTGAGAAGCAAAGGATATGGCTGAGACCCTAAATGCGTACTTTGCGTCGTATTCACCCAAGAGAAGAACGTCTAGGACAGTGAGATTAATGTAGACCATGCTAATATGTTCGGGTATTATTAGATCAGGAAAGACGTGGCTTTCGATTTCTTGGAGGGCATTAAGGTGAATAAGTCCCGAACGACTGACGATACCTACCGAGGTTGTTGACAGCAAGAGGCGAGATTGCTGGGGACTTGATAAAGAGATCAAGCCACTGTCGAGATCCCAGAGGTCTGGCGAGTATCTCATATTATTGCTCTGTTCAAGAAGAGTAATAGGAATAATCCAGGAAACGGCAGACCAGTGAATCTCACATCAGTGGTTGGGACATTATCAGAGATAATTTATAGAGAAAGGATTTATGCATATTTGGAAAAGCATGGACTACTTCGGGGCAGTTGACATGGTTTGTCTGGTTCAGGTCATGTGTTATTCACTTGATTGAATTTTTCGATGTGGTAACAAATGTGATCAATGTTAGTAGAGCAGTGGATTTTGTCTACATGGATATTAGTCAGGATTCTGACAATGTCTATCATAGTATGCTCATTTAAAAGCTTGGGATGTATCAGCTCCAGGGTGAAATGGCAGCGAGATTCAGAATTGGCTTGCCCATAGAAGTCAGAGCGTTGTAATAAAGGTGTGTGTGTGTGTCTGTGCGTTTTTGGCTGGCAGTCCGTGACCTGTAGTTTTCTGCAAGGATCCGTATTGGGTTCTCAGATGTACAAATGTATGACTTGGATGAAAATGTGGTTGGGTTGGTTTGTAAGTTTGCTGGCATTGTGGGTAGTATAGAAGATCGTCAAAAGATACAGAGAAAGACAGATTAGTTGCAGATAAAAGCAGGAAAATAGAGTTTAATCCAGGTAAAGACGGGTGCTACATTTTGGAACATCAAGTGTTATGGAAAAGTGTCTAGTTAATGACAGACTATGTACAGCATTCATGCACAGAGCGATCAGAGAGTGCAAATCCAAAGCTCCTTGAAAAGGGCCAGGCAAGTAGATACGGTGATGGAGAAGACGTATGGCAGGTTTGCCTTTATTGGTCGTGGAATTGAGTGCATGAGTCATAATGCCATGTTGCAACTTTGTAAGACTTTGGTTAGGCCGAACTTAGAGAATTGTATTCAATTCTAGTATCATGTTACAAGAAAGACATGGAGGTTTTGTAGAGGGCTCAGAAGAATTTTACCAGGATGCTGCCTGGATTAGAGAGTGTAGACTATGAGGAGAGGCGTAAAACACTCGGGTTGTTTCTCTGGAGCGGTGGAGACTTGATAGAAATTTATGATGTTATGGGACGCATAGGTAAGGTTGACAGTATGTTAGTCAACGAGTAAAATCACCAGCTTCAGGTTTGTTGGACTATTTTGTAGGACTGACAGTATAGAAATGCTTTGATTGAAACATATGAAGATGATAAAATTCTAGACGACAGTCGTTCAAGACACAAAATATTCTGAGTCAGTACTATCTAACATGATTTTTCCTTACCTGTTTCCATAAAGTACATATCTGCAATATCAGTCAAAATCAGATCCTCATGTGAAGCAATTGAAGGATTTCCTGGGATTGGTACCTTTGGAATACCTTTAACGTATTACTTTTATTTACCAAGACCTGTCACCTGCATTTACAAAGTTTGTCATCCATAGCTAATCTTCTTGCCTTAAAATGTTCAGGTGTGGAGCATTAATACGCTCAGGATAGTTCAACAAATGCGGCTTAATTGCAAAATCACACTACACATTCGGTATATTGTTTTATTGTTTGTTTTTCTAATTTGATATTATTCCACATACAAATGACACTTTGTGTAACAACGTTATCCCTCAGTTCCCATTTTTATCTTTCTCCTCTCATCTTAAAATTATGTCCTTTTGTTTTGAACTTCCCTATCTGAAGGAAATAAGACATTTGCTGTTCATCATATCTATGACACTCATGATTTTACAATCCACTGTGAATTTCCCCCAACTTCCTAAACTCCAGTGAAAGAAATTCCAGCCTATCCAGCTATACCTTATCACTCAAACCGTCTCGTTCAGTAAAATACTTGCAAGACTTTTACATCAGAATATAAGAAGCAGGAGTAGGAGTAGGCCACCTGGCCCTTTGAGCCTGCTTCACCATTCAATAAGATCATGGCTGATCTTTTTCTGGACTCATCTCTACTTACGCCCACTCACCATACTTTTAATTTCTTTATTGTTCAAAAATCGACCTATTTCTGCCTTAATGACGTTCGGCTAAGTAGCTTCACTGGACAGAGAATTCCATTGATTCACAACCCCTTGTGTGAAGAATTTCCTCCCCAACTGGTTGTTAAATGTGGACCCCTGATTTTGATGCTATGCGCACCCCCCCCCCCCCCTCCCCCGGCCAGCCCCTCAATAGACACATACGTTTAGTTATAACCATCAGTGAAAACAAATTTCCTGTTTCTCTCCTATCCATTCCCTTCATGCTTTTCTATATTACTATACGATCCTCCCATCATTATTCTTAAGTCTGATGAGTAACCATCCCCATAAGCCAATGCTCTCAACTTCACAATCAATCTCGTGAACCTTCTTTTCATCTCTCCAGTGCCAGTAACTCATTAGTCAAATAAGGAGACAAAAACTGTATGCAGTTCTCCAGGTGTGGCCTGGAGCATAAACTCTCTATTTTAAGCTTTAGTCTTCTACCAATGAAATACAATATTCTGTTTGTTCTCTGAATTGCCTATTGAATCTGCAGACCAACAGGACACCCATGTCCCACAGCACATTAGCATGCACTTTTCTGCGCAATTTCCAATTCAGTAATGCTCTTTCTCTCGCAGGGTGATTAGAACTTTATACAGAACTTGAAAAGTGGTCTTACTAATATTCTGGACAAGCAGAAGACGTTTGTTGAGGTCACACATAATATTGATGATTAAGTTGGCGTCCTTAGTCCAGTCGTAATAGATAACTCTTTTCGCATCTTAACACATCACTCCCCATTGCTTCGCATAGGCTTCACCTCCTAAGTGCCAAATCATGGGTAGGAGTCCATGTCACTGTTTGCTACAGTCACCACTGGCAGCCTTCATGATTTGTCTCCTGAACCTGAAGAGGGGTATTAAACTGGCTGTAACCAATCACGATGTAACTTTGTCTCAGTTAAGTTGGTCATGGTTCAATGACACGTTTTGTGATAAATTTGAATCATCAGAACATTTTCACGTTTTGAGACTGCTCCATCAGTCAATCTGGTCATCGATGATCATCCAGCTCAACACAATGTTCTAATTTTCTGCCCTTATGCTTTGATCCCTTTAGATATAATAAATGTAACTAAATCTTTCTTGATAACTTTTCTTATTTTGGCCTCAACTACTCCCTGTTCTAGATAATTCTACAGACCCACCGTTCGCTGAAAGAAATTTTGCCTGAACTTGAGTCCTGAATCGATTTTCCCGTGTCTTTAGATGCATCCCCTTGATTTGGGACTCTCTGGTTTTTAGAAAATCCTTTCTGCATTTATATTAGTCCTCTTCAAAATTTGTACGTTTTTCTGAGATTCCCCTTTCCCCATAACCAATTCTCCAAATATCCAGTGGATATCGTCCTACGCAATCTGTTTTTTTACTTCATACATTTGTCTGGTCATTCAGAATAATCTGCTAAATTGCCATTGCACTTCACCAGAGAAGCAGACGAAAACTACACAAAATCTTGTCATTTAGGTCTCATATAAGTGCTGGCGCAAGTACAATGGAGCATGACATCCTGTTCGTCTGGCTGAATCATTTCACGATGAAGACCAACATATCATTTGTCTATTTCCATTAAGATTTAGAAGAATGGATGATGTTTAAACAATACAGCATGCTTCTGGGATCTGACGGGGTTGATGACTTTCCTTGTGTGATCGATTAGAAAGGGAGATATAGTTTTAGAATTAATTGCTATCATTTTCATTTAAACTGGAGTGGAGGAGAGTGCTATTTCTGTCTGAAAGTGTGATGAGACTTTGAGTAACTCCTTAGCACATGTCTTTAGAGGCAGATTCATGCTTTATTTCATATTTCTACGATAGAGTAGCTAGGCTCTCCACAAACAACGGGGTCAAAGTTAATGGGAGCTCGGTGGAGTGTGAGTTCAGTGCCACAATCAGTTGTTAAAAGAATTTTATTGAATGGACAAGCAGGCTTGAAGGAATTAATAGCCACTTCTGCTCCGACTTCGAAGGCTTGTGTATACAGCTTAAACCTTTTCCTTTGCATGGAACACCAATCAGATGATTTCAATTTGAAACTGGTGAGTACAAACCAAAAAAATGACATTGTCCTAAATATCCTGCAAAATGTAGTCTGAGTCCAGAACTTGAAATAAATGGTAGCGCCAAGCTTTCGATCCTGTCACTATAAACATTTATCCTTTGTCTATCCACCGATAGCCCTAAAACGTTTTTCCCGAGGCCATAAATTTAAGTCAGCCTCGAATTTCTTTTCAAGAGCGTCGTCAGATATCATTCAGCTTCTCACACGAACAAAGTACTAGAGACGCAGAAAATCTAAGAAAGTGAAATAAACTGGAAATATAGATTAGCTCCTGCTGCAGTTTTAGAAACAGAAACTGAATTAACTTTGATCACTTCTAACTGGGGTACTGCATCCATTTTAAGAGTATTCGCCAGTATGCGTCTATGGCCTTACACCAAATTAGTAGTTCTGGTTAGACAATGACATAATCTGCATTTTTTTTAAAATGCAGAGTTTTGACGTAGAAGTCAAATTCACGTCGGACAGCAATGTAAGAATGCTGATAAACAAAACTGTCCCAAAAGTAATTGCTCGTTGAATCTCGTACCTATACTGTGTTCAAGCAGAATCCTCAAAACCTTCAGCACACAGCATCTCTGACAAATTAAAAATGGCAGCTTAGGTTCACATCTGCTATAATTCTTAACTAGCCACTGATTCCATGCTTTGCTGTGATTTTTGGAGCCACAAAGTCATGCTGTAGCTGTCCAAACCTCTGGTGCAGCCGCACTTGGAGTGTTACATACAGTTCTAGTCACCACATTATAGGAAAGATGCAGAAGGTTTGGAAACGATGCAGAGGAGATTGACTAGGGTGTTGCCTGGTATGAATGGAAGGTTTTATGAGAAAAGCCTGAGGGACTTGGGGCTGATTTCATTAAAGGGAAGTTTGAGAGGTGAGTTAATTGAAACATTTAAGATAGTCAGAGGGTTAGATAGAGTGAACAGTGAGAGCTTTTTTCCTTGGATGGTGATGGCTAGCACGAGGGGACAGAGCAAAATTGATGGGTTATAGATACAGGACAGAGATCATTGTAGTTTCTTTACTCAGAGAGTAGTAGGGGCATGGAATGCACTGCCTGCAACAATAGAGTTCTTAGTGACAATGAGCAATTTAGCTTATTGGTAGTTAATATAGCGCAACTGGCATTTGTCTGGGAAAGAATAAAACTGTCAGAAGCATTTTAATATCCCAAAGCTAAATGATGGCGATATCCATTAAACTACCTGAGATGATGGGAGGAGCTGGGGCTGACCATAGAGTAGTCCTTTATGCATTGTGTGTTTACTGGATGAGATGCACAGATGAGGTAAATGTGGCTCATAATGACAACAATGTTGCATGTAATTATTGAACGGCAAAAGGCAATAGACAATAGGTGCAGGAGTAGGCCATTCTGCTCTTCGAGCCAGCACCACCATGCAGTATGATCATAGCTGATCATCCTCAATCAGTATCCTGTTCCTGCCTTACCCCCATAACCCTTGATTCCACTATCCTTCAGAGCTCTATCCAAAATATAGAAAAACGTTGTATTTCGGAAGTTCTAGTGTCATTGATCTTCCGATCTGACCTCTTCTTAAGAGGGCAGCTGGGCTCCAGGTGGAAGTTAGATTTAGGTGGTCTCTGGTCTCTGCTACATTTTTGGTACACAGGACTTAAGACTCATCTTTGATATTTCTCCCTACAACACGTATCTATACATTGTTTTGGCGATGTGCATGAGATTTTGGTAATACCAAGACATTGTTTTTGTGTTATACACCTTCGCATACAGATTTTTTGTAACATAATACATTTTTTTAACCAGTTGCAGCAGACATGATGAAAGATATTTGGCTCAGTGATATGCACACATATTTCATTCGTGCAAACGTTGCACTACAATAGGAGTTCTGTCATCTTCTAATATAGGAAATATACGAAGCAGTGCAGTAACACTTTGGCACATTCGTAGAATCTCAGCTGCCTGTAAACTTAAATTAAATACCTTTCATGAGTGGGTTTTAAAAATCCCCACGCAAGTTAACAGAAGCTAAGGATTAGATTGCCATCTTCGTGATCCTGGGTATTTTCTGAATCATATGGCTAAGATGCAGGAAGAATGTTCCTAACGATTGGAGAGTCCAGAACCAGGTATCATAATTTAAAGATCCTGTGTATCCCATTTAAGACTGAGATTAGCAGAAATGCCATCAACCAGAGATTGGGAAGCCTGTGGAATTCTTCAAAACAGAAAGTGATTGAGGTCAAAACATTCAATGGTGTCAAGGAATTAAATATTGTTCTTAGGGTTAAAGGGTTCGAGCGTTGTGGGAGAAGGTGAGAATAGAGTACTGAGTTGTTTCATCAGCGATGAGCATATGGAATGGTGGAGTGCAAATGGTTGGGGGAGGTGTAGGCGGCCAGGGGGCAGAATAGGCAACGGATGTTAATATTTTATGTATGTCCATTATTAAGTCACACGCTATGAGGTATAGGAACAGTGTCTTTTTTTCCATGACAGTCACAATAAGACCTTAAATAATACAAGGTTAAAAAGGAGAAAAGGCCAAAAACGAGAACAGTCAGCATTGAGACATCAATTCATCTCCAGTGGAAAGGCAGAAATGCTTTGGACGCTGTAAATCTAAAATAAAATAGAAAATTCTGAAATGCACACGAGCTAGGGTCACATATTTAGAGAGACAGAAACAGCTTTTGTTTCAGTTCAAGAACATTTCATATGAACTTATTGTATGCGAATTCTAAAGTGAATCATCTGCGACAATGCATGGTTTTAAGAAATGCATTGTGTGTTTTGTTTAGAAGAGAAGTTTTGAGCCATTTGTGATTTTCTGTCTCTCCTAAACCAATATTGGCCTTTTTTAAAAGTTGGAGCAATAGAAGTAGTATGAATGAGTGGAACCAAGCTCCCACTGAATCAAGATTTTAGTGTAGCTTTCAGTAGTTGCTGTAGTTTTGAAGTTCATGATGGAGTTACCATAACACTCTCTTTCCTCATGGACTGGAGAAACTGGAGAAATATATTGGAACATTTCCTGATTAGTAGTTAAGTATTGCGTTATTGTATTAGGTTTTCCAATAGACTTAAAATTATACCAATTCTTAATTCTTTCGTTTGCATTTTAACTGTACAGTAATAATAAAATGTATTTTGTATAATGCTGAGTCATGTACCCAATCAAATTAAATCTGGAACATAACACCTTACATTTGCTGCTAAATAAGATCAACGTTACTGATGAGTCTATCTACTTGACATTTCTGAATAGGTTCAGTATGGTCCATCATAAACTGGAGGCTCTTGTCAGGAACAAAATCTCTCATTCCAGGTTGAGTTTAGGATTCTTGAACTCAAAGACAGTGAGTAGTGTTGGTGATTTTATTTCCAGTGTTGAATTCGGTTCGTTTTTCCAGTGTGCCTCGTGCAATTGTGTCTCCTTCAGTTGCTAACAGTCACGTTTTAGAGTGAAAGATAATTGACAGCAACTAAGCAAGGTTAAGCATTCGGAATTGGCAAACAAGTTGAAGTTGGAATTGCCTGTGTTTGTGAGGGAAGCGGAGATAATTGCAGCAACAGCTCTGAATTTACAATTGCCAAGAATGCAATCAGAATAATTGGAAATTGGAAAAGAATGAATTGCGAATAAAGCAGTTGAATTACGGGTAATGACAAGGCGGGAAAAAAAATGAAAGGAAAGGAAAGGATAGTCCTAGCAGAAGAAAGCGAGACAGCCAGAGAAGAGAGGGAGTAAATGAAACATTTTTGAACTTCAGATGTTGGCAATGAAAGAAGAACGTCGACTTAAAATGGCAGAGGCAAAGATAGAAAATAGGAGCAGTGATGGGGACAGTGATGAAGAGCAAAGACATCACAACCAAAAGCCTGATTGTCTCTTTAAATATGTCCAAGCTTTACCAAAGTTTGAAGACAAGACGTGAAAGTTCTTTTTTTTTCATGACAGAGTGACTAAAGTAATTAAATGACCAATGACCATATTGTTAATTCAAACAAAATTTGCAGGTAGAGCTAGTGAAGTGCTCTGCATCACTATCAGAGGAGTTTTCTAGAGAGTATGAAGGTCCTCCAAAGCCATCTTAAGTGCATATGAGCTAGTGCCAGAAGCTGACGGGAAATGTTTTAAGAATCTAAGGAGGGAACCTTGTCAAATGCACGCACCATTTCAAAGAATTAAACAAAGTAACTTCAATAGATGATTTGGAGATTGAAAATAGATTAGACACGTGATGGTCTTAGAGTGGCCGTTGTTTTGGAGGAGTTTGAAAATTCAGTTTCTAAAAAATGCAAAACTCATATGGGAGGGTTTTGAGTTACAACTGCAAAATTAGCAGCAAACCTTACACATGATTATAAGCTATTTTGTAAATTATGTTTTTTCCGATATCAATTTCAATTTGTGGGGGACAGATATTCGAGCAAGGAGACATCTTCAGATAGTAAAGGAAAAGTAGATTTCATTAATGATAGTAAAGACAGTTTATCACAGGTTAGAAATGAAACCCTAAAGGGGAAAAGAGAAGGAAAAAGCCTCAGGTGTTCCCACTGTAATTAAGCAGGACACATGAAGTCGCAGAGTAGATGACTTAAGAAAAATATTGGGAAGACAGATTGGTAAACTAGAAAGAAGCAGTCGGATTCCTTAAAGTGGTAAAGATTCCAGTGAAAGCTAAAGAGCTGCAAACAAACGAACAGCATGGTCATGGGTTGACTCATAAGAATGTACCAGATCTCGTTAAAGAATTTAGCTGTGTGGGTAGGTTTTGCTCAAGTGTACCAGGATACGTGGGTTAAAAAGAAATAACATTTTCAGAGGTAAATACCCAAGTCAATCTTTGCTACTGAGTGAAGAGGATGTAGGTACTTTAGAAGAAGTATTTCCAGCAAAGATAGTAATATGTGGAATTCATGGTGAGAAAAGAAGTATTCAATTCCATAAGGTGAGACTGCATAGTCCGATTAAAAGTGATAAAGTGAGGATTTTGAATAATAGTGGAACACTTTATCCTTGGGAATATTATAACTCGATTACAGCTGGAAGTCATGTCGACTGCGATTGAAAAGCCAGTGGAAAATGAGGCAATTGAGATATTGCAGGCAGTATATCCTGGGATTCCTTCTGACTGTGTGGTGACAAGGTCACAAAGGCACAGATTGAAACTGGAGCAGAAATCAAAGAATAAAGATAAGCAATTTGAAATTCAATTATCGGAAACTGTATTTGATAACACAGTTGAGAAACAAAAAAACGAAGAGGTGGAAGATGAAGTGGATATTGTCAGTTGAGAGAGGTTTGTACACAAAAGAAGAAAAGGTAAAGTAGTTGTCTCAAAATCATATTTAGAATAGGAATTTGAGAGCATCACAGAATGTTACTACCTTAAAATGAAGGATGTGTAACAAGTTGTATTGCCAGTGAGTTATAGAAAAGAGGTATTGTAGGTAGCACATCAGTAGGAGGTCATTTTGGGTTAAGGAAAAGTCAAGCCAAACTGGAGAAAGAATATATTGGCATGGACAGCACAGAGATGTATTTGAATTTTGCTGGCTATGTCATACTTGATAAGTAATATCAGCACCTCAGGCATTGATAAACCAGTACCATTATTACTTATCCTGGTATTTGAGCAAACTTTTACAAGAGTCTTAACTTATTTTGTGGTATACCTCCCTAAAACAACAAATGGGATTCAATAACTGTTGACTAAAACTGATGTGTCCACGAGGTTTCTGGAAGAAATTCCATTACACAATGTTGCAGTTAAAAGTATTGTAGAAGATTTTTTTTCATTTATTATATATCACTTTCCAATGGAAATATAATCAGATCAGGGACTAAATTTTGCATCAAAATTATTCAAGGAAGTTATGAAAAGTTTAGGATTAAAACAAATTACACAAATTATCTACACTCCAGAATTGCAAGGAGCATTGGAATGGTGGCATTCAAATTTATTGGCTATGTTGAGAACTTATATTCAAGACTACCCCGAGGATTGGCATAGAGGAATTCTATTTGATCTTTTTAAAATTAAGGATGCACCTGATGGAGCAATTAAATTAAGTCCATTTGAATTAGTTTTTGGGCATATAGTGAGAGGGTCACTAAAAGCAGTTAAGGAAAATTTGGAAAGCAGAGGTCAGAAACCACTTACTTGGCCAAGTGCTAACTTTGAGGGAAGCATTAAAGAGAGTGGCTGATTTCGCTAGACAGCATTTGAAAGGAGCACAACATGTGGTGAAACAGGGACCAGTTAAGAAATCAAAACTTCATGAGAGTCTACCAATCGTAGATGAATCTTTAAAAACAAGTGTTAATGGGCCTTATCAAATGGAAAGGAAATTGAGTGAAGTGAATCATTTGATAAGAACACTAAATAGAAGGCGAAATCTCTTATTGTGTCATATGAATCTGTTGAAATGTTGTTTTCATAAGGAAGGAAAGCAAATGGATAAGGTGAAACGTTACAACTCATAGTGACGAGCCAATTTCGGGTAATTTGAATTTGACATTCCTCAAATTAAATAGGATAATGAGAAAGTTCTCAAAAACTGAGATACATTTCATAGAATCCGTATTGTGGGCTATTCAGTCAAACAAGTCTACACCAATCCTCTGAAAATCAAATGGGGCAATAAGCTAGGAAGTACTAACATGATTATTGGTTTTCTATATACAAGAAATGATGTTCCAATTAACAAACGTCCCTATAGATATAACCCTCTAAAATTGGCTTAGGTTCAAACAGAGATTCAGGCACTGTTGAATTAGATATAATCAAAGTGAGCTGCAGAGAATAGAGCTTGCCCATAGTGATAGAACCAAAACTAAATGGTACCTAACATTTTTGTATGGATTTCCATGACAGCAATGCACTTATGAAATCTACTTCATACCTTATTTCGTAGCTGGAAGACTGTATCGTGCAGGTATGACAAGTAACTTTTACTTCAAAGATCAACTTACTCAGTGGTATCTTTACCTGAGAGTGTCCAGGGAACTTCAGCTTTCATGGCACCAAATGGACCTTATCAGTTCAAAGTTTTGCCATTTGGTATGAAAAATGTGCCAGCTGCATTTCAAAGACTAACTAATAAAGGTACTTCAGGATTACAAGATTGTGTGGTGCGCAAAGACGGTCTAGTAATTTTTATTCAGACAAGGAGGGGCATTTGCAGCATCTATTGGAATTATTTGATTGACTGCAGAACATGCTAAACCTGGCTGAAAGTGAGCTCAGAAAAGTGCAATTCACATTCCTAGGCCATAGTATTGGACGCTGACAGATGGCCCCACTGGATGTGAAAACAATAGTTATTGGAGATTTTTCCATGCCATCCACAAAGAGGGAAGATTTATAATTCTTTGGACTGAGTGGACTACGTCAAAACTTTGTACAAAATTTTAGTCACGAGGTGGCTCCACTGAGTTAAGAACAGAACATTTTAGTGAATAAAGGGATTTTAGAAGGCATTTTACAGCTGGAAAGCTGTGTTAACCGTCACTCCAGGGTTAACCAGTCCTAATTATGCAAAGGCATTCAAAGTGGCTATCAATATGAATGATGTGGGTCTCGCTCCTTTACTCTTGTAACAGGATGATAAGAAAGAAGGGTCAGTTGACTGAACCATTAACTCTGATTTCTCTCAACAGACAAGGTTGCCAGACCTGCTGAGCTTTTCAAGGAACTTGTTTTTGAGTATATTTTATTGAATTTGCCTTTGCTGAGGGTGTGTTTGTGGGGTAATACTACATCAGACCAGTCATTATTTAGTTGTTACATCAACTATTATTTTGTTACGTTTTCCAGTGGAGTTAAAGTTATAGTAAATCGTCTTTCATTTGTTTATATTTTAATTGTAGGGTAAGAATAAAGTGTATTTCCCTTAAAGCCGAGCAGTGCAACGAATTTAATTACGTTTGGAACACAGCACACTACATTTGCCTTTAAGTAAGGCAAAGTTTAGTGTCAAGGCTCACATTGATATACTTGAAGGGGTTTGGTCGAGACCATAACACACCAAGCACATAATCATCCTCCTGCCATTTCAGAAATTCAAAGGAAGCATTCCTACTGAGATACTCCTGGTGTATTCTTCAGTTATAAAGACATGGTGTCATAGAGTTATACATCATGGAAGCAGACTCTTCAGTCTGACAAATCCATGCTGAAAGATATCATAAATTAACCTAGTCACGTTAACCAGCATTTGGCCCATATCATTCCAAGCTTTTCCTATGCATATACCCACCAAGTTGCCCTTTAAATGTTTTAATTATACCAGACTCCAGCACAATCTCTGGCAGCTCATTCCAAACATGCGCCTTCCTCTGCATGAACAAGTTGCAATCTTTTCCCTAACATCTTAGCCTTCTGCTCTCTGGATTTGGACTCCCAACCATGGGTCATAGACCTTGGCTCTTCACTTATCCATACACCCCACGATTTTGTAAACCTCTTCAGCGTCACACTTCAACCTCCAAAACTCCAATGAAAATAACCCCAGGCTATTCATCCTCTTTCCATTGTTCAAACTCTCCACACCTGGCAGCATCCTTGTAAATCTTTTCTGAACCCTTTCAAGTTTTGTAACATCATTCGTATAACAGGGAGACCAGAATTGCATACAGTATTCTGATGGTGACCCAACCAATGTGCTGTACAACAGCAGCATGATTTTCCAACTCCCAAACCCAATGCACTGACCAATAAAGTCAAGCATACCAAACGCCTTCTTCAATATCCTGTCCATCTGGAACTACATTTTCAAGGAACTATGAATCTGCACTCCAATTTAATTACATTTGTAACACAGTACACTACACTTACCTTTAATTAAGGCAAAGTTTAGAGTCAATGCTGTCACACTGATATACTTGAACTCCATTTTCAAGGTGTCTGTTCAGGAACCCCCCACTAAGGAGTTTAAGATTAACTGCATAAATCCTGTCCTGATCTGCCTTTCCAAACTTCAGCACCTCATCCTTATCTAAATTAAACTCCAGCTGCCACTTCTTGATCCATTGGGCTATCTGATCAAGGTCCCGTTGTACCATGAGGTAATTGTCTTTGGTAGCCACTACACCAAGAAATTTTGTTGTGATCTGCAAATTTACTGACCATATCTCATATGTTCACACCCAAATCATTTATATAAATTATGAAAAGCAATGGGCTCAGCACCAATCCTTGTGGTACACCACTGGTCACTGGATTCCAGCCTGAAAACCAACCCTCTACTACCACCCACTGACTTCTAACTTTGAGCCAGTTCAATATCCAAAATAGCTAGCTCTTCCTCTTTCCACGGAGGAGCAAAAACACTCCTCAGGCCAAGAAGTGTTCCTTGTTAGTGGTGCTTTCAGTGCTGGAGCTGATTTCCTCGATTTATAGATCTTGTAATTATTGTTCTAATAGCTGTTGCATTGTTTTGGAACTTTTGGGAGAAAAAAAATTCACTCAGTAGTCCAACCAATTTCCACAGAGTTTTCTGTGCAAGCACAGGAGACTTAAGAAACTATCATTTTACCTCTTCTCTCATCACCATGCAAGCCCAGAAACCATTCTTTCAAACTAAAGCAGGTGTTTAGGTGTATGTCTTTCAAGTTAGTTCAGTACATTCAGTGTCTCAACATGTGCTCTTCTGCACTGGGAACATCAAATGCAGAGATTAAATGACATCTATGCACAACACTTTATTCAGTAAGCAAACAAACAAAATTGTAATCACATTTAATTTCGATTCTCAACTTGCTCTCACATTGACAATACTGTCCTTCGGTCTCCACAATGTTCTACTGAATGTTGATGTAAACTTGAAAAGTAGTACTTCGTATTTTGATTTGGCACATTTCAGATTTCATGGGTCAATACTGAGTCAAATATTTCTATCTAAAACCTCAGCATCAATTTTGAATCATTTTTATGCTTTGCTTGGGTTTGTGGATTTTCGTTTTGTGTTCAGTTAACAGCATACCAGCCCTTGGCATATATTTCATTTATCTTTTGGTCCTAGAAGATGAACTTTCTTTTCCTGCCATTTACACCCTTCACAGACCTGCCTTTTTCCCACCCAATATTTGCTCAAAACCTACTGTACGGCTATATTTTTCTCCATTCGCAACATTTTTTTTCAGACTGCAACTTTTTGTTCCTCCATCTACAAATTTTGCTTAACATATTGAGCATTGTCACAAGTTCATGTTTTTTTTCTTTACTATTAATTAGATACATCTGATCTTGTAAAATAAAGAATATAATGTAAATCCATTTCAGGAAAGTGGATTTATTTGACATATTTCCAGTACATTAACCCCCAGTCCAAGTATACTAAATTCTAGCAGCAAAAACAAACATATAATGCAGGTAAGAGGACAATCAAAATATCGTGTCACATGTGAAGTCGCTGGTGTCTCAGTAGATGTTGTGACTGAGCAAATCCCTTTCCACACATGGAACAGGTGAATGGTTTCTCCCCAGTATGAACTCGCTGGTGGATCAGTAGGTTCGATGAACGAGTGAATCCCTTCCCACACACAGAGCAGGTAAACGGCCTCTCCCCAGTGTGAACTAGCTGGTGTTTAAGTAGAGTTGATGAGTGACTGAATCCTTTCCCGCATACAGAGCAGCTGAATGGTCTTTCTCCTGTGTGAACTCGCTGATGTCTCATTAGGGAGCATGACTGAGTAAATCCCTTTTGACACACTGAGCAAATGAATGGTCTCTCCCCAGAGTGAGTGCGTTGGTGTGTCAGAACTTCACTTGTGCTTTTAAAGCTCTTCTCACATTCACAACATTTAAAAGGCCGTTTATCTGTGTGAACTCTCTGGTGTGCCAGCAGGGTGGATAACTGAGTGAATCCCTTCTCACACATGGAGCAGGTGAATGGTCTCTCTCCAGTGTGTACTCGCACATGCACATGAAGCTTGGATAACTCTGTGAAACCCTTCCCACACAGGGAGCAAGTGAATGGCCTCTCCCCAGTGTGACTGCGTCGATGGGTTTCTAACTTTGAAGGGTAACTGAATCCCTTTCCACAGTCCCCACATTTCCATGGTTTCTCCATAATGTATGTGTCCTTATGTTTCTCAAGGTCGAGTAATCAACAGAAGCCTATCCACACAAACACACATGCAGTTTCTCCCCACTATGAATGGTGCAATGTTTTTCCTGATATCAAAATGATTAAGTCTCTTTTCACAGTCAATTTACTGGAATACCCTGATTTTGCCATTTATGTCTCAGTACTTTTCAAGTCATATGAATGTTTAAAATACATCCCCATATGGCAAATATCTCTCTTCACAACCTCAACGCCCAATGATATTCAGGCCGTGATAGATCAAATGGCTCTGCTAGATGCTGTGTGATGTTTCCTTTGAGTATCCCTTCAGGAAATCTCAACATTTTAGTTTCCTGTAAAAGTAGTTTACAAAACTATCACTACAGGAATTGGACAAAAATTTGAACAGAAAATTTGACGTTATGCAAAGCATTGTTTCCTCTCCTTTTCCCAAGACTGTAAATTCCCTTTTCACTTAAACATTCCTCCTAACTGAGTGGAAATTCAAACCCACCATATCCTTATAAAGAATGTTTTAACTTTTTTTCCTCCTCTTAATGTGTTATTTTGAGTTACCATAAGTTTTGCAGTTCCCACATCCACACATACTCACCTGCATGAACACCTGAGTGTTGGAAGGTTGTTCTTAGCTGATACCTGTGAAGAGACAAATTTAAAACAGGAAGGCAGGAAAATGCAATCACTAAAAAAAAACAATTGAAACTGATAAGGAAGCGATCAAGGATTTTCTTTTTACCAGCTCACTTGACTGACTGACTCAGTTTCTGCATCTTAAGCACTGCTTCTCCCTGCGTCTTCAGCTTCCGGACTCTATTGCTGAAGGTTTACAGGATAACCCATCATCAGTCACCAATATTCTATCACCAGTTGAGAAAAGACCCCAGCAATTGAGTTGAGAAATGCAACGAGATTAGCACGATTCAATGGATATATAATGCTTCAAATCGATGATTTCATGATCTGATTGAATGGCGTAACAGAGTCGTTGGACTGAATGGACTGCTTCAGCTTCTATGTCTAATGGTAAGTCAAACTCCCCATTAATATGACTCAATATTTTTAACATGTTTTTATGTCGCTCACGATACTGCTGTGGAGCAGGACCGAAAACAAAAAGTCACGATTTCAAATATTTCTAATTTCCTGTTAGACGGAGTGTATTAACGTTCACTGTACACTACAAAGTGCAAATGGCAGCTGGCACTACCCAGAAAGCCACATGCGACAAAATACGGTCTACACCCATCAACAATGCAACAACGCGCAGGCGCGAGGGTGACCCCGCCCCTAAAGCGGCGTTGCCTGCGTGGAGCATGCGCGGAATGGAGCCAGGAAGCTGAGCGGACGTGAGTGCAGCTTGGGCGAGACGGAGTTCGGCTCTGTGATCCCGGATTGGATTCTCTGGGTCCGTAGGAGTGCAACGGACAGACGAAAAAATGGTCCACCGCAGATGGGGAGCGCCGTGAAACAGCTGGCGTCACGCCACTGCTCGCCCCCTCCCTACCCGCTTGGGCTGGCCGTCTGCTCCGGCTTCCTCCGATTCCCAATCGCGCGACAAAAGGACGCCCAGAGTGCTCCGCGTCTGGCCCTTACGAACATGCGCAGTCAACGGGCAGAAGAATGACCGCCTTTCGGATACGGCGATTTCAGGCACGCGGAGCATGCTGGGAAGTGCTGCTGCTTCTGCCTCAGCTTCGAGGTCGTAAGTATTCAGCTGCACGCCTCAAGCCCGTAAGGCCTGGAAATAGAAGTGGGCCGTGAGGGACAGGTGTAGATCATTCAGCTCCTCGAGTCTAGTTTCGCCATTCAATAAGATCATGGGTGATCTGTGGTCTGGCTTCATGTTGCCCAGAACCCTCGATACCTTTGGTTCACAAAAACAAATCATATATCTCGGCTTTACAACTATTAAGTGACCCAGCATTCACTGCCATTTGTGAAAGGAAGTTCCAAACCTTTGCCATCTTTTGTATGTGAACTTAGATTCGATTAGATTACTTACAGTGTGGAAACAGGCCCTTTGGCCCAACAAGTCCACACTGACCCGCCTGCTTCCTAACATCTCCTGAATGGTCTGGCCTTAACTTTTAGACTATGCCCTAGTTCTGCACTTCTTTTTCCTGTTAATATCTTGAAGGCTTTGATTCAATCACCCATCATCCTTTGTAATTCTAGGGACAACAAGCCTAATTTGTATAAATTCAACTTCTGCAGTCCAGATAGCATTCTTGTAAACCTACAATTTGTCTTTCAAAGCCAATTTGCCCTTTCTAAGGTTTGATGGCATGGTCGCTCAGTGTTTAACACTCCTGCCTCACAGCACCAGGGACCTGGCTTTAGTTCCCGCCTCAGGCAACTGCCTATATGGAGTTTGCACATTCTCCCAGTGTCTGCTCCCTGGAGTTCTCTGGGTAGACCAGTTTCCTCCCACAATCCAAAGATGTGCAAATGAGGTGAATTGGCTATGCCACAGTATTGGATGCATTAGTCAGGGGTACGTATAGGGTGGGGATATGTTTCTAGGTGGGTTACTCTTTGGAGGGCCGGTATAGACTTGTTGGGCCAAACAGCCTGTATCCATACTATAGGGAATCTAATCTAATCTGCTCACAGTACTCTAACCAGGTTTTGTGCAGCTGCAACATAGCTTCCTCTTGATACAAAGGCCAGCGTTCTTGGCCGTTTTCTGCACCTGCTCGTGGCACTTTAAAGAACTATGTATTTCAGCCCACTGAGTGTACTTTAGCATTCAGTGAAATCATGGCTGATCTAATAATTCTTAACTCAAACTTCCCTGCCTTATCCCTATAACTCTATAGAGTCATACAGCACAGAACCAGAATCTTCAGTCCAACCAGTCAATGCAGACCATAATCCTAAACTAAACTAGTCCCACCTCGTGCACTCAGATCACATCCCTCCAAACATTTCGTATTGATGTACTCATAAATGTCTTTTTAATAATGCCAAGTATGCCCCCAGCTTGAAATCTTCCACTCTGCATTCTGCACCTATCATTCAACTTACCTATAACCTTCATGATTGTATAAACCTCTGTAAAGTCGTTCCTCAATTCCAATGCCTCATAAGAAATTCCAGCCTCTGCTTATAACGCAAACCGTCCATTCCTGGCCACATCCTGGTATGTCTTTTTTGAACTCTCTCCAGCTTAATATCCTTCCTGTATCAGGGCAACCAGAACTGGACACGATATGGCAGAAGAGGCCTCAGCACATCCTGTACAGCCTGAAAATGACATCCTACCTCCTCTACTTGAAGGGCTGTGGACTGAAGGCAAGCATGTTAAATGCAATCTTAAGCACCCCTTCCATATGTGAAGCAAACATCAAAGAAGTATATACCTGAACCCCTAGTTCTCAGTGTTCGACAACCCTACCATAGGCCCACGTTTGTTTAACGAAAATACAATACTTCACATTTATCCAAATTAAAATCCATCTGCTACTGTTCAGCACTTTGATCCAATTCATCAAGATCTCTTTGTTAGCTTAGATAACATTATTTATTGTTCACTATCCCAAAAATGTTGGTGTCATCTGCAAACTTACCATACATGCCTTCTATATTCTGATCTAAATCATTGATATAAGTGATAAACAAAAATGGATCCAGCACCAAACCCTGTGGACCAAAATTTTTCACAGGCCTCCAGTCTGAAAAGCAAACCTTCCACCATCATTCTGTCTCCTACCATTTGGTCATTTTTATAGCCAACTGCCAAGTTCATCCAGAATCCCATGTGATCTAACTTTACTTATTAGTCAACCATGTGAACCCTGTCACAGGCTTCATGAAAGTCCAAGCAAACAACGTCTACAACTCTGCCCTCATCAATCTTCTTGGTTACTTCCTCAAAATATTCAATCAAGTTTAAGAGATTTGCACAAAACCATATTCAATCAAGTTTAAGAGACTTGCACAAAACCATACTCACTATCCCTAATCATTCTTTGCCTTTCCAAGTGCATAAAAATCCTACCTTTCAGAATCACTGGCAACATCTTATCCAGCATTGAAGTCAGACTCTCAGGTCTAAATTAGTATAAACAAAGGCACAACATAAGGCGCTCTTCAGTTATCTCCCCAGTAGTTACATATACTACAAATATTTCTGTAAGGGGCCATGTAAAGACCACCACCCCCCCCCCCAACTTTCCAAGGATGGCCTGGATCAACTTCCGGTGATGTATCCACATTAATGTTTTCTAAGACCTCCACTTAGTCTTGTGTAATGTAAACTGTTTTCAAAATATCACTATTCCCAGAGTTCTGTAGCCTCAATTTCTTTCTCCATAGTACAAACTGATGCAAAATAGTCATTTAATATCGCTCCCGACTCCTAAGGTTCAACACAAAGGGAACTTTGTTGACCTTCAAGGGGTCTCTGTCTCTGTCTCTCTCTCTCTCTCTCTCTCATTGCTTTCTTGCTCTTCACGTATTTGTAGATTGCCTTTAGGTTATCCTTAACCTTCTCAGGAGATTCATCCAGTTATTTACATATAAAATATGATTATTTTTATCCTTAATTAGATCAATATTTTTATTCATCCACTTATTAGAGACACCTTTACCTGTGAACAGTCTACTCAAATCAATGTTTGAAAGTTTTTGTCCCACACCATTAAATTATGCCTTACTCCAATTAAAAATTATAATTTAAATGGAAGACTTGCCCTTTTCTGTAACTATTTGAAAATAAATGGAATTGCAATCACAAGACCCAAACTGGTCCCCTACTATCAGAAGGAAGTCTATGTCAGGTATAGACAGCAGGGATTCAGTGAATTCCTAGAAGAGTATAAGGGCAGTAGAAGCATACTTAAGAGGGAAATCAGTGGGTCAGAAAAGGGGACACCAGATAGCTTTGGCAAATAGAGTTCAGGTGAATCCAACTTGGTTCTACAAACACATTAAGTACAAAAGAGTAACTAGGAGAGAATAGAGCGACTTAAAGATCAGCAAGGTTACCTGTGTTTGGAAACGCAGGAGATGGGGCAGATAATAGATGAGTATTTTGCATCAATGTTTACTGTGGAAAAGAATATGGAAGCTGGAAAACTAGGGAAAGTAAATAGCAACTCCTTGAAAAGAGGAGATGGTGCTGGATGACTTAAAACATGTGTTTGTGACTAAATCCTGGTTCATGATCAGGTGTACTCGGGAACTTTGTGGGAAGCTACAGAAATGACTGCTAGGCCTCTTGCTGAGATATTTGTATCATTGTTAGACACATTAATTGCTGGAAGACTGGAGGTTGGCTAACCTGGTACCACTATTTAAGAAAGGTGGTAAGGACAAGGCAGGAAACTATAGACCAGTGAGTCTGACATCAGTGGTAGTAAGTTGTTGGAGAACATTCTGAGGGATGGGTGTTGCTTGTATTTGGAAAGGCAACAACTGATTAGGGATAGTCAACATGTCTTTTTGCATAGGAAATAATTCAGTCTTTTTAAGAAGTAACAAAGACGATTGATGAAGGCAGTGCAGTGATGTGATCTATGTGGACTTCAGTAAGACTTTTGACAAGGTTCTGCATGGTATGACTTCTAAACAAGTTTGGATCAAATAGAAAAAGTGAGGACTGGAGTTGCTGGAAAGTCAAAGTTGAAATGGGTGGTGCTGGAAAAGCACATCTGGTCAGGCAGCACGTGAAGAGCAGGAGAGTCAATATTTTGAGCATAAGCCGTTTATCTGGAATGTGGAGGAGGAAGGGGAAAAAGAGATAAATGGGGGATGGGAGTGGGGCTGGATGGGGAGATAGATGGAAAGGTGATAGGTATATGCAGGTGTGAGGTAATTGTGACAGGTCAGTGGGGAGTGTGGAGCGAATAGGTGGAAAGAATGATAGACGAGTAAAGAACGGAGTGCCAAGTTGGAGGGTTGGATCTTGGATAAGGTGGGGTTCAGGGTGATTTGGAAACCAGTAGAGTTCAGGTTGATGACGTGTGGTTGAAGGGTCCCAAGGTGGGAGACGCATGTCCTTGGAGGAGGCGCTCCCTCTCCCATTTTCCCCCAAGGACATGCAAGTTCTGGGCCACCTCCACCACCAAGTCCAAGCCACCCAACGCCTGGAGAAAGAACACCTCATCTTCCACCTTGGGACCTTTCAACCACGTGGCATCAACATCGACTTCACTAGTTTCCAAACCGCCCCCAATTCCTTCCACCATCCCCCACCTCTCCACCCCCACTTCATCCCAGATTCAACCCTCCAATTTGGCACTGCCCTCATGACCTGTCCACCTTCCTGACTACATATTCATTCCAAGCTTCCTAGCAACCAATCACCTATGCCCTTCTTGCTCCACATCCCTGATGAAGTGCTTATACATGAAATGTCAACTCTCCCACTGCTTGGTTGCTGTCTGACCTGCTGTCCTTTTCCAGCAACACCCTTTTCGCCTCTAGACTAAATGGAATACAGGGAGAACTAGCCATTTGGATGGATAACTGGCCCACAGGTAGTAGACAGAGTGTGGTGTTGGACAGTTGCTTTTCAGACTGGAGGCCTGTGACTAGCGGTGTGCCACAAACATCAGTGCTGGGTCCACTGCTTTTTGACATTTATACAAGTGGTTTGGATGGAAACATGGGACATATGGTTAGTAGGTTTTCAGATGAGACCAAAGGTGGTAGGTGTAGTGGACAGCAAAGAAGGTTACCTCAGAGTACAATAGGACCTTGATCAGATGGGCAATGGGCTGAGGTTAGACAAATGGAGTTTAATTTAGATAAATATGAGGTTCTGCATTTTGGAGAAATAAATTAAAGCAGGGCTAATGTACTTAATGTTAATGTCCAGGGGTATGCTGTTGAACAAAGTGAGCTTGAAGGTTCTTAGTTCCTTGAAATTGGAATCACAGGTAGATTAGGTAGTGAAGTAGGTGTTAGGTATGCTTGCTTTTATTGGTCAGAGTATTGAATATAGGAGTTAGGAGGTCATGTTGTGGCTGCACAGGACATCGGTAAGGCCACTTTTGGAATACAGCATTCAATTCTGTCTCCCTGTGGTAGGAAGTATGTTGTCAAACTTGAAAGAGTTCAGAAAGGATTTAAAATGATGTTGCCACATTTGGAGGGGGTTCAGCTCTCGGGAGCGAGTGAATAGGCTGGGGCTATTTTCCCTTGAGTGTCAGAAGTTGAGGGGTGATCATATAGAAGTTTATAAACTCATCAGAAACAGGGCTAGAGTGAATAGTCAACTTCTTTGCTCCAAGGTGGGGTAGTCCAAAACTAGACAAAATATGTTGAAGGTGACAGGGCAAAGATTTAAAAGGGACTTCGAGCAACTTTTTCATACAGAGGGTAGTGCATGTACGGAATGTGCTGCCAGAGGAAGTGGTGGAGGCTGGTACAATTAAAACATTTAAAAGGCTTGTGGATGGGTACATGAATAGGACGTTTTGTGAGGGATATGGACCAAACACTGAGAAACAGGACGAGATTAACTTAGCATATCTGGTCGACATGGATGGATTGGACTGAAGCATTTGTTGCCTTGTTATATAGCCCTATGACCATTACTTTAGTCACTTTGCATTTCTTGTTATCCAAACAAAGGTCAAGTTTTGTTCCTTCTCTAATATGAACAACATTGACGATGAAAATTTTCTTAATACATTTAACAAATTCTTTACCATCCAAACTTTTAACACTATGGTAGTTCCAGGCAATGTTTGGGAAATTAAAATCATCGACTGTCACAAACTTATTATTCTTACGTATATCTGAGATCTCTCTACATAGTTGTTCTTCAATTTCCCCCTGACAAATTGGGGGTGTATAATGCAAAAGTGATCATTCCTTTTTTTTTCTGATTTCAGCCCATATGTTTTCACTGGACCAATTTTCCGCAATACATTCTCCAGTTGTGGAAGTAATGTTTTCCTTAATCAAAACTGCCACTCCCCCTGCTCTTTTGTCTCTCTTTCTATCCTTTCTATAGCATCTGAAAACAGGGACATTGAGCTGCCAGTCCTGTCCGTCCCTCAGCTAAGTTTGTGTAGTAGCTATGATGTGCCAAATCATGTTCACAAACATGCCCTGAGTTCATCAACATTATGTGTTCGACCCTTTGCATCGAAATGTATGCAGCTTAATTTTTCAGAGTCGCAATTGTCTGTCTTTTCTCATTAACTTGTTCCTTTCAGATTCAAAAACATCCTCATCTATCTTTCTATTTTCTTGGATATGTGTGGTCCCTCTGCTCCCCCTTCCCCCACAGCTGACCGTCTCCCAAAATAGACTCAACAAATCTTCCCGTTAGGATGTTGATCCCTTTCTTGTACAGGTGAAACCCATTCTTTTTGAACAGGTCTTTTCTGTCCTAGAAGAGATCCTAATGATTCAAGAATGTGAATCCCTGAACATTACACCATCTCATCAGGTATTGATTTATATCTTTGTTGTTGTCTTATTCTTTCCCTCGTTCATGGTTGACACTGGGAGTAAAGCAAAGACTACTACTTTTGAGATTCTTCTTTTTAATTTTTCACCTAACTTCATATATTCACAGTAAAGCCTTGATCCTTTTCCTGGCTATGTTATTCCTTCTAATGTGTACAATGATTTCCATTTTCTCACTTTCGCCTTTAACAATATGCTTCAAACATTTTGAGACTTCCTTAATCCTGGCACCAGGAAAGCAACATACTATCCAAGATGCATGCTCACTGCTGCAGAATCTCCAGGCTGTGCTGTTGACAGGACAGTCCCCAGTATCAATTCATCTTTTAAATTTTAGCATAAATTTCATTTTTCGTGCCCAAGATATGACTGTCTCTTCCTCTTTTCTCTCTGAGAGACAATGCTTTCCAACAGTCCTCAAAACTGAATATCTATTTGAGAGAGGAATAGTCACAGGAGATTCTGAATTACCTTCTTACCTTTCCTGATAGTTATCCATCAATTTTACTGATTCGCTGTTTAATTATTTCTCTAAATCTACTAGCCATCTAACTCTATGTTTCTTCTATGCCCTTAATGTCGTTAAGCCTAAAAATAAAGCAACTTACAATATCACTTTATATATAAAATAAACTACCTTTCCTGACCCAAAGAGTGAATATTAAGTATGCCAAAAATAACAGTTCCTTAAGCAAGTATAAATCTTAAATAAAATCAACCACATAACTGCGCAATCGAATTTGGAAAAAAAAGACTTCCTCAACTAGTTCAGCAGGCAGTTTTCAACCTTATGATTAAAAATTACTCACTCAGCCAATCTCAAGTAGGTCTCTTCAAAAGCTCCATAAATACAACTCTATTTTTAAAAAAGTCTTCCTTCTACACACGTAATTTTCAAAGCAAAAAGAAACAAGGTGTCCACATGTAAGCATCTCCAAAAGATCTGTTAACAGAACTCAGTTGCAAAAGTTTGTATTTGTCTTTCATGCATTTTGACTGTAAAAGAACCAAAAATGAATCAAAATAAAAGTCTTATTTGGGCGGCACAGTGGCTCAGTGGTTAGCACTGCTGCCTCACAGCACAAGGGTCCCAGATTCGATTCCAGCTTTGAGTGACTGTCTGCCCATGTCTGCATGGGTTTCCTCCGGGTGCTCTGGTTTCCTCCCACAGTCCAAAGATGTGCAAGTCAAGTGAATTGACCATGCTAAATTGCCCATAGTGTTAGGTGCATGAGCCAGTGAGGAATGAGACTGGGTGGGTTACTCTTTGGAGAGTCGGTGTGGACTTGTTAGGCCGAAGGGCCTGTTTCCACACTGTAGGTAATCTAATCTAATCTAATCTAAACTGAAATTGTAATAACTGTAAGAAGTCTATAATTAATGTCCTGTGTGGGAGATTTGCTAGAGCACTTCAGGAAGGTTTAACCCAGTTTGGCAGGGGTGTGGGAATCAGAGCTACAGACCAGAGGAGAGGGTAGTTGTTGAACAGGCAGAAATAGAATGCAGAGTGTCTGTCAAGAAGGATACACAGTTGATACGGCAAAGGGATGGGTTAAAGTGTGTCAGTTTCAATACAAAGAGTGTCAGGAATAAGAGTGATGAACTTAGAGTATGGATCTGTACTTAGAACAACAATCTTGTGGCCATAAGAGAGACATGCATTTCACTGGGGCATGATTGGTTGCTGGATGTTCCAGAGTTTAGACCTTTTAAAAAGAACAGGGAGGGAGGATAAAAGAGGAGGAGGGAGTTGCATTGTTAATTAGAGAGTGCATCACAGCTGCAGAAAAGGAGGTTGTTGAGGAGGGTTTGTCTACTAAGTCAGTATCAGTGGAAGGAAATCAGTAAGAGGAAAGAAGCAGTCACTTTATTGGGTGTTTCTGCAGATTTCCCAATAGCAACAGAGAGATGGAAGAACAAATCGGACAGCAGATCTCAAAGGTGCAAATCTGACAGCAATTTCCCTAATTTCATTGGAACTTCCCTAGTACAGATGGTCTGGATGGGGTCAATTTTGTAAGGTTTATCCAGGAAGAATTCTTGACTCAATATGTAGATAAGCCAACTGGGGGAAAGCCATATTGGATTTGGTAGTAGGCAACAAGCCAGGCCAGGTGTCAGATTTCGGTGGGAGAGCATTTCAGTGACAATGACCACAACTGCCTCACCTTTACCATAGCCGTGGAGAGGGATAGGATAGTATGAGAAGGTATTTAATTGGGGGAGGCAAAATTATACTGCTATTATACAGGAGCTGTGGAGTATAAGTTGGGAACAATTGTTCTATGGGAAATGCACAACAGAAATGTGGAGGAGCACTTGTTGCAAAGGTTTGATAGCTTTCTCCCAGTAAGACAGGCAAGGAATAGTAAGATGAATGTTCCTTGGATGACAAGAGCAGAGGAGCTTTATAGCAAGAGGAAGAAGGAAGCTTATTTAAGGTTGAGAAAGCAAAAACCTGCCACAGCTTTGGACGATTACTGGGTAACAAGGAAAGAACTCGCAAATGGACCGAGAAGTCGAAGGGCGCATGAAAAAGCAGTGGCAGGAAGGACTGGGGAAACTCCAAAGGCATTCTACACTTACCCGAGAAGTAAGAGAATGATCAGAGAGAGTAGGGCCAATCAGGGATAGTGGAGTGAACTTGGGCCTGGAGTCTAAAGAGGTTGGGGAGGCCTTAAATGAGTTTTTTGCTTCAGTATTCATTAGAGAGAGGAATCTTGTTGATAGTAAGAACACTGTGGACCGGGTTAATAGACTTGAACGGATTGATGTTGAGAAAGAGGTTGTGCTGGAAATTCTGGGAAACATCAAGATAACTAAGTTACCAGGGCCAGACCAGATCTATCCAAGGTTACTACAAGAAGCAAGGAATGAGATTGCGACACGTCTGGCGATGATCTTTGCATCTTCAGTCTCTACTGGAGTAGCGCCAGATGGTTGGAATGAGGTGAATGTTGTTACTCTGTTCAAGAAAGGGAATAGGGAAATCCCTGGGAATTACATACCTGTCAGTCTTGTGTGTGGTCAGCAAGGTACTGGAAAGGATTCTGAGAGATGGGATTTCTGATTATTTGGAAAAAACATAGTTTGATTAATGATAGTCAGCATGGCTTTGTGAGGGGCAGGTCATGCCTCACAAGGCTTATTGAGTTATTTGAGGATGTGACAATAGAAGTTGATGAAGGTCAAGCAGTGGATGTGGTGTATATGTATTTCAGTAAGGCACTTGATAAAGTTCCCCAGGGTAGGCTCATTCAGAAAGTTAGGAGGTATGGGATACGGGGAAACTTGGCTGTCTGGATACAGATTTGGCTCAGCGAAAGAAAATGGGAGTGGATCTGTTCTTGGGCCTCTGCTCTTTGTAGTTTTTATAAATGACTTGGATGGCGAAGTGTAAGGGTGGGTTAGTATGTTTGCCAATGACACAGAGGTAGGTGGTGTTGCAAATAGTGTCAAGAGCTGTTACAGGCTGTGACAAGACATTGACAGGATGCAGAACTGAGCTGAGGAGTGTCAGATGGAGTTCAACATGCATAAATTTGAAACCGGAATACAGGGTTAAAGACAGGATTCTTGGCAGTGTGGAGGAACAGCAGGCTCTTGGGGTCCACGTACGCTATTCCCTCAAAGTTGTCACCTAAGTTGATCGGGTTGTAAAGAAGGTGTATGGTGTTTGGCTTTCGTTAACATGAGGATTGAATTTAAGAGTTGCGAGGTTTTGCTGCAGCTCTATAAAACCCTGTTTAGATCACACTTGGAATATTGTGTCCAGTTCTGGTTGCCCCATTATAGGAAAGATGGAGATGCTTTAGAGGGGGTGCAGAGGAGATTTACCAGAATGCTCCCTGGATTGGAGGGTTTGTCCTATGAAGAGAGGTTGAGTGAGCTAGGGCTGTTCACGCAGGAGAGAAGAAGGAAGAGACATGACTTGATAGAGATGTACAAGGTAATGAGATGCATAGACAAACTAGACAGCCAGAGGGATTTCCCCAGGGCAGAAATGGCTGTCACGAGGTGATTGGAGGATGGTATAGGGGAGGTGTCAGAGTTAGGTTCTTTCTGCAGAGAGTGGTGTGTGCGTGGAATGCACTGCCAGCGGTAAAAATAGAGTTAGAGACATTAGGGACTTTTAAGCAACTGCTGGACAAACACTTGACGTCAGTAAATTGAGGGGGTGTAGGTTAGGATAAATGCTTGGCACAATATCGTGAGCTGAAGGGCCTTACTGTGCTGTACTGTTCTATGTTCCATGTTCTATATAAGATATGCCTAGCCTTTCCAAATCTTCCGATAACACAACTTTGTTTGAAAAAGAACACAAGCTGTTTCGTTTTACCTTTTTGACAATAAAAGCATCAAAACTGAATCAAAATAAATACCTCACATTTCTGAAATGTAATAACTTTCAGAAATCTAGGAGTATATCTAGAAATATGTCTGCAATCTCAGGAACAGTTGCAAGACCCACTGTACACTCAGTCCACAAGTTTGTACTCCTGAAGACCATAGCTGTTCATTCCATTAATGATTATATTTCTGTTTGTCTTAGCCTTAATCGGGACTGAACAAACCTTTGTAGTGCTGAATAGGGTAAATTGGCAAAGTCTTTTCCCAGGGGTCAGGAAGTCCAGAATTAGAGGGCATAGGTTTAGGGTGAGCGGGGAAAGATATAAAGGAGAGCAGAGGGGCAACTTTTTCAGGCAGAGGGTGGTACGTGTAAGGCATGAGCTGCCAGAGGAAGTGGTAGAGGCTGGTACAATTGCAACATTTAAGAGGCATTTGTACAGGTATATGAATAGGAAGGTTTGGAGGGATATGGTCCGTGTGCTGGCAGGTGGGATTAGGTTAGGTTGGGATATCTGGTGGGCATGGACAGGTTGGACCGAAGGGTCTGTTTCCATGCTGTACATCTCTACTACTCTATATTTCCACAAATGTACAACCTAGTGGTAGGGAGGGGTGAAGGTCCTCCTCGTTTCCATCTTAAATGGGCAATCCCTTACTTTGATATTATGCCCTCTAGTCTCAAGACACTCCCATAAGGGAAACATTCCATTTGTATCTACACACTCTGATCAGTTAGCTAAGTTGGCTAGATGACTGGTTTGTGATGCAATTCAATTCCCATTGGGCTGATCTATTTCTACTCAGCTGGTGCAGAAATTTAATGAGCACTGTTGCCATCGCTATGCATTGCAGACCAGTCATTCAGCTAAATTAACAAACAACCTCTACTGTGAAAGGACTCGCCTTCTTGATCTTGGCTGAGGAGTGGTGCCCGTTGGGTTTAAACCATGAGGGATTTCTCTTTAAGGAGAGTGCAGTGCAATGCTCCCTCAGGACTATGGGGATCTACCCTGTAAGGCCTCCTAAAACTGTGTTTCAATAAGGTCTTGGCTCATTGTTCTAAAAACCAATGAATATTGCATGGATTGACCCTAGCTTTTCAGAATATATACCATTCATTTAGACATGGAATCTATATGTCATATCTCATGTTTGTAGATCACACAAAGCAGGGTGGGAGTGCATACTTCTCGGAGGATACAGAGAAGCTTCAGTGTAATTTCGACATGTTGAGTAAATGGGCACATAAGTGGCAGATGCGACATACGGTTAATAACTATGACATTATTCGCATTGTTCGCAAAGCCAGGCAGCTTGTTATCTGAATGATGATAAATTGAGCAAGGAGACCTCATGCAATAAGACCCCAATGTTATCATGCATCAATTGTTGAATGTAAGCATGCAGATCCAGGAGGTGGTGAAGAAGCCAAATGATATATTGGCTTTCATAGCAAGTGGATTGAGCAGAGTATTGAGTGCTGTTTTTGGTTGTCTTATCTGACTAAGCATGTTCTGACTATTGAGAGAGTATAAAGAAGGTGACCTTGATAGCAAAAATGATATCTGGGGAGAAACTGGATTAACTCATACTGAATTCACTCAAGTTTAGATGAATAATGAAGGAATCTCATGGAAAGACATAATATTCGAGCAGGATTAGATGGGGTAGACATGGGAAGGATGTTCTCTATGACCAGGGAGTCCAGAATCCAGAATCACATGGAGTCATAGAGTCTGACAGAATGGAGACAGGCCCTTTGGCCCAAACTGGTCCATGCCAACTAAAATATCCCCCAACGCGAACCCAATTTCGCTGCACTTGGCCCATATCCTTATAAACCTTCCCTATCCATATACTTTTCAAAATGCCTTTTAAATGTTGTTGATGTGCCTACCTCAACCAATTTGGCTGGCAGCTCATTCCATAAATGTTCCACCATCTGTGTAAAAAATGTTTTTCCTTAGATTCCCTTTTATTCTTTCCCCTCTGACCTTAAATTGATGCCCTCTAGTCCTTGATTCCCCAACCCTGGGAAAAAGACTGGCTGCATTTATCTTATTCATGCTTCTCATGATCTTATATGCTTCTATAAGATACCCCCTCAGTCTTCTACCGTCTCTTGACTTTACCCTTTCTGATTACTGTGTCTCTTTCCAGCCTCTCACTGGCCTCCCTATTGTGAAAGATACCTCCTCCTCCTCCTCTTCTTCCCACCCCCAACTGCCACCACCACCACTTATTTAGAAAAATCCCTCCCTTGCAGCACAAGCAAACTTGGCTGCCAAGATATTGGACACCCTCCAGTTCAGATGTTACCCGCCCCTCTTGAACAGTTCACCTCTGCCACAGAAAAGATCCCGATCATTTAAAAATCTGCATTCCTGCCCCCTGCACCAATTCTTCAGCCACGCATTCATCTGCCAAAACATTCATCTATTTTTACCCTCACTGGCATATGGCGCTGAAATTAATCCGGAGATTACCACCGACAGACTCCTGGTTTTTAACTTTTTGCCTAACTCTCTATAATCACTCCACAGGACCTTAACCCTCTTTCTCCCTATGTCATTTGTATGTCAACATGCACGATGGCTTCTGACTACTTACCATCCCCCTTGACAATGTTGTGCAGCTGCTCTGAGACGACCTGAACCCTGTCACCCAGGAGGCAACACACCATCTTCGATTCCTGTTTGCGGCTACGGAATCTCCTACTTGTACCCCTAACTACCAAGTCTCCTATCAGTAAGATCCTGTTTAACTTTGCCCTTTCCCGCTCTGCCACAATGCCAGTCTTAGTACCACTGACCTGGCTACTGCTGCTCTCCTCTGAATGGTCATTCTGTCAACAGTATCCAAACTGGTATACTTGTTTTCGAGGGAAATGCAGACAGGGGATTCCTGCACTCTCTACATTCTCCCTCTACTTTTCCTGGTGATCACCTGCTCTTCCTGCACTTTAGATGTGACCACTTCACTAAAACTCTTATCTATGAAGTGCTCAGCATTGCGGATGATCTTGAGCGCATCCAGCTCCAGCTCCCTAACACAGTCTCCCAGGAGCTGCAGCTGGGTGCACTACCCACAGGTGTAGTCATCAGGGACAATGTAAGTCTCCCTGAGCTCCCATATCTGCAACTGCCCTAACTGCCATATCAGCTGCAGTAAGTCTAAAGAGAAAAGTATAAAGGACTGTACCTGAGATTACCTGTATTTTTTTTTTGTTGAGCCACAGCTCGCCAAAGCCTTGCTATTTACTCTACTACCAACAAATTTTGCAATTACATCTCTCTACCCCTTTTGTTTCCCACAGTTTAAGAATATGGGGTAAACAGTTTAGAACTAAGATAGGGAGAAATTTGTTCACCCAGAGACTGGTGAATATGTGGAATTCTTTGCCACAGAAAACTATTGATGTCATCCTTGGGACTAAAGGGAACAAGGGTTATGGGAGAGAAAGTGATCGGACAAAATGATGTTGAATAATGGAGCAGGTTCAAAAGGCCAAAAAGTCTACTGCTGTTCCCTATTCAATATTTCTACTTAGCATCCCAATCCACTCAACGTCTCAGAAGAAAATTCCTCCATACTTGACATTATTCTATTGAACCTTCTTAGGATTGCATCCAATACCTGTGTATCTTCCCTTTGCTAAGGGAACAAAGATTATTCACAGTATTCCAACTGTGATCTGACTAGTGCCCTGTAATGTTAATTTTGTTTTATATTCTCTCAATGGACAATGCCTGGTCTGTTGACCAGCTTTTTCATTCACTCTCCTAACTAAGGATTTCCAGAATACATGATATTTCACAATGGCAGGCCTTATTCGCAGAGACATGTCTTGACCTACTGGTTATGAAAATGTATGTTTTAATTAGAATTTGTTATGGTACATGGCCTTATCCTTCCCATGTAGATTTGCATCAGGTTTCAGCTGTGGTGAACAGGGAGGTAGATCTTCTGGGTTTAGCCTGAAATGCTTTCGGTCCAGCAAAACCCAGCACTACTTGAGGTAAAACTGGAACTGGAAGAACACTGTACATGAAACTTTATGGCAAGACAGAACAATCCTAAAAGAAAAATAAATACAGTCGTTATTTATAAGAACAAATATTCTGTATAACTTTTTATCTATTTTACCATGTGCAAATACTTGACTTATTTTGGCGATTTGACTATTTCAAGCCTGGGGTGTTATTGTGGCTCAGTGGTTAGAACTGCTGCCTCACAGCGCAAGAGACCCAGGTTCAATTCCACTCGTTGGTGTCTGATTGGCAGAAAAAGCAAACGCCGCACAGTGTTTGTCTGGGTTTTCTCTAGAAGCTCTGGTTTTCTCCCACAGTTCAAAGCTGTACAAGTTAGGTGGATTGTCCATGCGAAATTGCCCATAGTATCCAGGGATGTGTAGGTTGGATGGATCAGCTATGGGAAATCCAGGGTTATAGGGATAGGGTACAGACTGGTTCTCTTTGGAGAGTTGATGGAGACTCTTTGGAGACTCAATGGGCTGAGTGGCCTGCTTCCACACTGTAGGGATTTTGATTCTATGACTGGCACATTCTTCCAACTCCCAAGTTGACAGTCTGGAAATCGAACTTCTTGCACCACTGCAATCAAGGTTTGAGATTTTAAGCTCATGGCTTCTTCACTTTGATGTCAATATCACAATCTATCAGATTATGGAACTGAATTCAGCAGTGTGCTTTTGTCATTTTTTTTACTAATTGCTCTTTTTTTGTAATTATCTTCATGAAAATAAATAGTTAGGGCAGCAGTCAAATTTGGGCATAAAAGGGGAATCAAAGATTGAAAAAAATACAACAGAGGATGGAATTAATGTGGGACATGATATAAGCAAATGACAAGTAGAGACAGAACGTGCAAATCTAAGAGCAAATCAGATATGACTGGAAATTACAACATTAAGAGGACAAATTTAAAATACTGTATTTGAATGCATGTAGAATTTGAAACAAAATAAGTGAAATTGTGGTACAAATTGAGGTAAATAAGCATGACGAAGTGGTGATAACTGAGATGGTCCCCCTACAGCCTTACCTTTTAATATTCAGGTGAAATTTATGTGACATTTAGGAAGTACAGGCAGTTATGAAAGGGTGAAGGTTTAAGATTATATTAGCTCAATAGAAAATGATTAAATTAATGCAGGGAAAAAAAATATAGATGCATTATGCGTAGAGATGAGGAATAAAAAAGACAAGTTTTCTTTTGTGTGAGGCTTATACAGGCTCCCAATAGTAATCCTATGTCTGGACAAGGAATAAATAATGGCTGCTTCTCAAAATGCTATAGCAATTGTCATGCAGGATTTAAACCTATTTATACACCAGAAATATTAGATGGAAAAAAGTAGTCTAGAGGTGGAATGTTTTGCGACAGTTTATTAGATCAGCATGTTATGGCATCAGCCTGCGAACAGGCTGTGCTAGATCTTGTTTTGTCCAATGAGATAAGATTAATTACTGACTTCATAAGACAGAAAGCCTCACAGGGTAGAAACAACCATAATACGGTTGAGTTTTGCATACAGTTCGAGAGAGAGAAGCGTGGAGCCAAGGCAACTAGTTGAAATGAAACAAGGTCTAGTTTGAAGACTTAAAGCAAAACGAATGAAAGTAAATTGGTCACTTAGATTAAGAGACAGGTCAATAGGGATTTGGTAGAAATATTTAAAGGGATTTTCCAGAAGGCACAGAACAAATGCATTCCAAAACAATAAGAAAAGTATTGTAAGGGATGAACCCGCCATCTATGATGAAATGTATAAAAAAGTGAAAGATAATATCAAACTGAGTGTAAGTGGGAAAAAGAAATCTGCAAAGATAAGGGGCAGGTCAGAAGATTTGAAGAATTATGAGAAATTAATGAGGGTAAAATTAGTGTACAAAAGAAAGTTCAGCAAAAATATAAAGCAGCTAAGAAACATTTCATCAGATATTTTAAAAAAATAGAACTTTCAAAATAAATACTAATCCCATTTAAAATTAGTCTGGGGAATTAGTAACAGAGGATAAAGAAATGATGTATGAATTTAACACACATTTTGCACTGGTTTTCACTAGACAGGAAATATGAAGCATCCGGGAAATAGCTGTAACTCTGGATTTGAAAGGGAGAGTTAACGCAAAGTTACAATTACCAGAGAATTAGTACCGAGTAGGCAGTTTGAACTGCATGTTGACAGGTCCCTACATCCTGATAAATTTCACCTTATGCCTAACAGGAGTAGCCAGTTGATGTTATTCTTAAGTATTTTTAATCAACCTTTTCAGAGATGTTCTGTGCACTTCAGAAGCAGGTGGGACTTGAATGCAGGCTATTTGGCTCAGAGATAGATAAACTACTACTGCACCACAACCCAGTGCGGTTCTTACAAAACTCATTAGATTCAGGGAAGATTTCTTTTGGTAGAAAACTGACTAATTGTTTCCATTCAAAAAGGGAGTGAGACAGAAAACAGGAAACTACAGGTCAGTTAGCTTAACATCTGTCCAAGGTAAAGATTTAAAGCTATTGGTAAAGACATTATACAAGACATTATGGTACATTCAAGATAATCAGGCTGAGCCAACATGGCTTTGAGAATAGGAAGTCATTTTTGCTCATTTATTGGATTTCTATGATGGAGTAACTTGGGCTGTGAATAATGGGGAATAATGAGATGGGTTCTATTTTGATTTTCAGTCATGAAGATAAGATGCTGTATCAAAGGTTATTGAGGAAAATAAAAGTTTCTGGTCTAAGAGGTAATATATTGGTGTAGATGAAAGATTAGCTTGCGAACAGCAAGCACAGAGTAAGGATGAGTGGGTCTTTTTTTAGGCCAGAAGGATGTCATTATTGTGTGCCACAGAGGCTGGTGCTCAGGTCTCAACACTTTGCAATTTATGTAAGTGATTTGGATGATGGGATCAAAAGTATGATAACAAAATTGGCTGATAAGAAAATCAATTGGAAAGATGACATAAACCTATGAGGGGTTATACCTAGTGGAAATTAATGGGCTGAGATCTGGAAAATGTAGTATAATGTGGGCAAGTGTCAAATTGTTCATTTTGCCATTAGAAATGTTTTAAAAAGCAGAATTTCTAAATGGTGAGAGGTTGTGGAGCTCTGAGATTCAGGTGTTCAAGTCATGAATCTTAGAATATTAGTAAAAATAAGTAATCAAGAAAGCTAATGGAATGTCATGGTTTATTACGAGTGGAATTACATCAAAGAGTGCACAAATTTATGCTTTAGTTATACAAGATGTTGTTAAGTCCACATCTTCAGTACTGTGTTTAATACTGGCCACAGTACTTATAGGAAGGATCCTAATGCAGTGGAAGCAAATCAGAGAAAGTACACTAACCTAATACCTGGAAGGACTGGATCACCTTATCAGTAAAGACTGGTTAATCTAGACCTGTTTTGCTCTGAAATTAATAGGAGTGAGGGTTGAATTAGTTGGAACATACAAGATCCTGATAGAATTAACCAGCTAAATGTTGAAAGATTATTTCCTCATGTTAGTCAATCCAGAATTAAGGATCACAGTTTAAATGAGAGATCAGGAACCTGTTTTTTTTAACGTCTGAGGTTGAAATTCTTTTTCTTGAAAGCCAATGAATGCAGAATTTTTTAATATTTTAAGGCAAGGTTAGACCAATTCTCGCTTATCAATGGGATTAAAGATTGTCAGGAATATGCAGAAATGCTAACTTATGTTATAGAGTCATAGAGATGTACAGCATGGAAACAGACCCTTTGGTCCAACCCGTCCATGCCGACCAGATAACCCAAACCAATCTAGTCCCAGCACCCAGCCCATATCCCTCCAAACCCTTCCTATTCATATACCCATCCAAATGCCTCTTAAATGTTGCAATTGTACCAGCCTCCACATCCTCTGGCAGCTCATTCCATAAACATACCACTGTCTGCGTGAAAACGTTGCCTCTTAGGTCTCTTTTATATCTTTCCCCTCTCACCCTAAACCTTTGCCCTCTAGTTCTGGACTCCCTGTCCCCAGGGAAAAGACTTTGTCTATTTATCCTATCCATGCCCCTTATAATTTTGTAAACCTCTATAAGGTCACCCCTCAGCCTCCGACACTCCAGGAAAAACAGCCCCAGCCTGTTCAGCCTCCCCCGTAGCTCAGATCCTCCAACCCTGGCAACATCCTTGTAAATCTTTTCTGAACCCTTTCAAGTTTCACAACATCTTTCCGATAGGAAGGAGACCAGAATTGCACGCAACATCCCAACAGTGGCCTAACCAATGTCCTGCACAGCCGCAACATGACATCCCAACTCCTGTACTCTATACTCTGACCAATACCAAACGCCGCCTTCACTATCCTATCTACCTGCGACTTCACTTTCAAGGAGCCATGAGCCTGCATTCCAAGGTCTCTTTGTTCAGCAACACTCCCTAGGACCTTACCATTAAGTGTATAAGTCCTGCTAAGATTTGCTTTCCCAAAATGCAGCACCTCGCATTTATCTGAATTAAACTCCATCTGCCACTTCTCAGCCCATTGGCTCATCTGGTCAAATCCTGTCGTAATCTGAGGTAACCCTCATCACTGTCCACTACACCTCCAACTTTGGTGTCATCTGCAAACTTACTAACTGTACCTCTTATGCTCGCATCCAAATCATTTATGTAAATGACAAAAAGTAGAGGCCCCAGCAAATGATCCTTGTGGCACTCCACTGGTCACAGGCCTCCAGTCTGAAAAACAACCCTCCACCAACACCCTCTGTCTTCTACCTTTGAGCCAGTTATGTATCCAAATGGCGAGATCTCCCTGTATTCCATGAGATCTAACCTTGCTGACCAGTCTCCCATGGGGAACCTTGTCGAACGCCTTAGTGAAGTCCATATAGATCACATCTTCTGCTCTGCCCTCATCAATCTTCTTTGTTACTTCTTCAAAAAACTCAATCAAGTTTGTGAGACATGATTTCCCATGCACAAAGCAATGTTGACTATCCCGAATCAGTCCTTGTTTTTCCAAATACATGTACATCCTGTCCCTCTGGATTCCCACCAACAACTTGCCACCACCGAGGTCAGGCTCACTGGTCTATAGTCCCCTGGCTTGTCTTTACTGCCTTTCTTAAACAGTGGCACCACGTTTGCCAACCTCCAGTCTTCCGGCAGCTCACCTGTGACTATCGATGATACAATTATCTCAGCAATCACTTCTTTAGCTTCCCGCAGAGTTCTCGGGTACACCTGATCAGTTCCTGGGGATTTATCCATTTTTAGCCGTTTCACGATATCCAGCACTTCCTCCTCTGTAATCTGGATAATTTGCAAGATATCACCATCTATTTCCCTACAGTCTATATCTTTCATATCCTTTTCCACAGGAAATACTGATGCAAAATATTCATTTCATATCTCCCCCATTTTCTGTGGCTCCACACAAAGGCCGCCTTGCTGATCTTTGAGGGGCCCTATTATCTCCCTAGTTACCCTTTTGTCCTTAATATATTTGTAAAAACCCTTTGAATTCTCCTTAATTCTATTTGCCGAAGCTATTTCATGTCCCTGTTTTGTCCTCCTGATTTCCATCTTAAGTATACTCCTACTTTCTTTATATTATTCTAAGGATTCACTCGATCTATCCTGTCTATACCTGACATATGCTTCCTTCTTTTTCTTAACCAAATCCTCAATTTATTTCGTCATCAAGCATTCCCTATATCTACCAGCGTTCCCTTTCACCATGACAGGAATATACTTTCTCTGGATTCTTGTTATCTCATTTCTGAAGGCTTCCTATTTTCCAGCCGTCCCTTTACCTGTGAATATCTGCCTCCAATCAGCTTTTGAAAGTCTTGCCTATTACCATCAAAATTGGCCTTTCTCCAATTTAGAACTTCAAATTTTAGATCTGGTCTATCCTTTTCCATCACTATTTTAAAACAAATAGAATTATGGTCACTGGCCCCAAAGTGCTCCCCCACTGACACCTCAGTCACCTGCCCTGCCTTATTTCCCAAGAGTATGTCAAGTTTTGCACTTTCTCTAGTAGGTACATCCACATACTGAATCAAAAAAATGTCTTATACACACTTAAGGAATTCCTCTCCATCTAAACCTTTTACACTATGACAGTCCCAGTCGATGTTTGGAAAGTTAAAATCCCCTACCATAACTACCCTATTATTCTTACAGATAGCTGAGATCTCCTTTCAAGTTTGTTTCTCAAATTCCCTCTGACTATTAGGGGGTCTATAATACAAGCCTAATAAGGTGATCATCCCTTTATTTCTCAGTTCCACCCAAATACCTTCCCTGGATGTATTTCCGGGAATATCCTCCCTCAGCACATCTGTAATGCTTCTTGTATCAAAAATGCCACTCCCCCTCCTCTCTTGCCTCCCTTTCTATCCTTCTTGTAGCATTTGTATCCTGGAACATTAAGCTGCCAGTCCTGCCCATCCCTGAGCCATGTTTCCGTAATTGCTATGATATCCCAGTCCCATGTTCCTAACCATGCCCTGAGTTCATCTGCCTTCCCTGTTAGGCCCCTTGCATTGAAATAAATGCAGTTTAATTTATTAGTCCTACCTTGTCCCTGCCTGTCCTGACTGTTTGACTCACTTCTGTTCTCAGCTGTACCCGTCTCAGATCGATCTCTTTCCTCACTATCTCCCTTGGTCCCACCCCCCCACCTTACTAGTTTAAATCTTCCCAAGCAGACCTAGCAAATTTCCCTGCCAGTATATTAGTCCCCTTCCAATTTAGGTGCAATCCATCTTTCTTCTACAGGTCTCTTCTACCTCAAAAGAGATTCCAATGATCCAAAAATGTGAATCTTTCTCCCATACACCAGCTCCTCAGCCATGCATTCATCTGCTCTATCCTCCTATTCCTGCCCTCACTAGCTCGTAGTACAGGGAGTAATACAGATATTACTACCCTTGAGGACCTCCTTTTTAAAATTCTACCTAACTCTCTATAATCTCCCTTCAGAGTCTCAACCTTTTCCCTTCCAAGGTCGTTGGTTCCAATGTGGACAATGACCTCCTGCAGGCCCCTCTCCCCCGTGAGAACATTCTGCACCCTCTCTGAGACATCCTTGATCCTGGCACCAGGGAAACAACACACCATTCTGCTTTTTCTCTGCTGGCCACAGAAACGCCTGTCTGTACCTCCGACTACAGAATCCCCTGACACGATCTCTTGGAAGCCGACGTACCCCTAGTTGCATTAGAGCTAGTCTCAATACCAGAAACTTGGCTGTTCGTGCTACGTTCCCCTGAGAATCCATCACCCTCTACATTTTCCAAAACAGCATACCTGTTTGAAATGGGTATATCCACAAAAGATCCTGCCCTAGGTGCCAATCTCTCTTACCCTTCCTGGAGTTAACCCATCTATGTGACTGTATCTGAGACTTTTCCCCCTTCCTATAACTGCCATCCATCACATACTGTTGCTGTTGCAAATTCATCATCGCTTCTAGCTGTCTCTTCAACCTATCCACTGAATCTGATAAGATTCACATCCAACAGCATTTATGGCAGATATAATCCGCAGTAGACCTTAAACTCTCTTTAAACTCCCACATCTGACAAGAAGTCCGTATCACTGCCAAGGCCATTTTTGCTCCTTCACAATCTACAGACCCAGAAAATATCACTGTCTTATTCCTCTACAAACACTGCCCCAGGTTAAATTAATAGCTATGGCTTATATTTTAAGTTTAATCAAGAGACTTATCTCCAAGAACATATAATCAAGAAAGAATCCACTATATTCACTACTGCAGCCTTTCTCTTGGACAGACTTATAACAACAATTAACTTATCTGATTCTGTGCTGTGAACTTCGCCCAACAGTTCCTCCAAGATTCGTTGCGAATTTCATTGTTCGTTAATTTTCCCAGATGCACTCCGATGTCCAGCAATACATGAATTCAAACAGCAAAGGTCGCAACTGTGCAGGTTCTCTCTTTCTCTCTCTCTTGTTAAAATCAGATCAGCCGCAATGTTACTGTGTGGTGGAGTAGGCTTGAAAGGCCTTGTCTTAATCCTTGATCATGTCTTTTTGATGATTTCTTATGACCCCTTTTTCCTGTTAAAAATTTATTTCATAGGGTGTTAGAAGAAGAGGATTTTCTGACAGAAACTTCAAGATCTGGCTGACACATGACACAGATAATCAGGACTTGAATATCTTCAGCATTCTATCATGGAAGCAAAAGGCACGAGTCGTAATGCAGAGAAACCATACATGTGTTCTATTTGTGGTCGATGCTTCTGCCGATCATCCGGCCTGTCGAGACACAAGCACAGCCACACCAGTGAGAAACCATGTAAGTGTGGGGACTGTGGGAAGGGGTTCAGTTACCCATTTGAGCTGGAAATTCATCAGCGCATGCACACTGGGGAAAAACTGTTTACCTGTACCATGTGTGGTAAGGGGTGTACTCATTTCTCTGCCCTCCGGAAGCACTGGCGAGTTCACACTGACCAAAGACCTTTTAAATGTCCAGACTGTGGAAAGTGCTATAAAAGTTCCTGGGAACTGACGTGTCATCAACGTGTTCACACTGATGAACGACCATTCAGGTGCACTCACTGTGGAACTGGGTTCAGGCGATCATCTGATCTAACTGTACACCAACGTAGCCACACTGGGGAGAGACCCTTCACTTGTCCTGTGTGTGGGAAAGGATTCACTCAATCTTCCCAGCTTAGTACCCACCAACTTGTTCACACTAATAAGAGACCTTTTAAGTGTTCTGATTGTGAGAAGAGCTTTAAAAGCAAAAAGCATCTGGTGACTCACCAGCGAGTTCACACTGGTGAGAGACCATTCACTTGCTCTGTATGTGGGAAGGGTTTTGGCCGTTCCTCTTACCTACTGAAGCACCAACTGGTTCACACTGGGGAGAGGCCATTCACATGCTCTGAGTGTGGGAAAGGGTTTGCTTGTTCATCCTACCTGTTGAAACATCAACGGGTTCACAATGGAGAGAAGCCTTTTTCCTGCTCTGTGTGTGGAAAGAGATTCACTTGCTCATCTAACCTACTGAAACATCAACGAGTCCACACTGGTGAGAGGCCATTCACCTGCTCTACATGTGGGAAAGGATTCACTGTGTCATCCAATCTGTTGAAACACCAGCGAGTTCACAAGTGAATGCAAACTTTAGATTATGCTGCTTTTCCTGCTAAAAACAAAGGCCAAAATTGAACATTGTGATGTTTGGGATTTGTTTCTGACAATGCTAATAATCCCAATAATGGAGTAGAATTTAAGATGCTTGAAAAATGTGAATTAAGCCAGCATTGTTTTGAACACATTGCTGTAAGATTTTGTCTTACCACCAGTTTTAAGCATTAACTGGCTGGAACCAGGCAAACAATTTGGGGAAGGATCTTATGGATGGAAAAGAAATTTAGTCTGGACATACTCCTGCAAGAATCATAAGGGGACTTGACCAGGTAAATGTTGAAAGGATATTTTCTGTTGTGTGAAAATCAAGAACTAGGGGTCAGAGAGTGAAAATAAGCAAACATTCACAATTCGCATTTGGTCTTCCTCAACTCTTCCACTCTGACAGCAAAGAACATATGTGGTTAATCATGAGGTGTATTAAGAATGTGGCAAGAGCCCTTTCTTCCATGGGTCGGAGTTCCTAGCCACATACACAAAGGATCTTCTACAGTTGTGCTTAGAATTTGCAAGAGTAACAATGAATCCTGGAAATGTGTCATCAGATCATGGTTTGATATCCAATTGTGACCTGTTCCTCACTGAAACTGAAAAACTGACTTGTTGATAATTGTACAAAGCTTAATGTGTTGATGTAAGAATTCTAAGTTTACTATTTTAATATCTATTGAAAATAATCGGTTGAAGTTTGCATTAAATTAACATATGTACAAGTTCACAGGAGTGTTAGCTACTGGTATAATTGTGTACAGACATTTAATTTCCAGGTACAGAAAAATCTGCAGCATATTTCTGCAATAGGATTGTTTTATTGCTGTGGGCTCCACTCAAATAATCGAATTAAATATAAACCTCAGTTCAACATGTAAATAGTGGTATTGTGTCTTTAATTATCAAAGAAGTCAGACACATTGTGCTATTAATGGGTGATTCAGCAATGGTGTACATATTTTATTTGTTCATTACCAGCGCAGCCAGCTGTTATTGACCAATTCTGGCTGCTCTTGAGAAGGTTAGAGTCAGCAGCCTTCTTTCATGCTGCATTCTTTTTTGTTCCAGTTTTTACCCAGCAACAAGTAAAGGATTGGTAGTGAAGTTCCAAGTGAGGTTAGTGTATGGTTTTAGGGGAAATTACAGGTGATGGTTCTCTGATGCAACTGTTCCCTTTGTCTTTCTATGTGGTAGAGTTTGCAAGTTACTGTTGAAAGATGTCTAGTCAGTTACTGCGTTGTATCTTGCATTTAGTACACATACTTGCCACTGACAGTCTTTGGTGAAAAGAAGAAACGATTATTGTGGTACATAGGTTCCTTGTAATTGGTTACTTTGTATGGGATGGTGTCAAGCTACTTGAGTGACATTGAAGCTGCAAATAGCCAGAAAATTGTAGAATATTCCATTGCATCCATGTCTTGTAATTGATTGAGTAGCATTGGTGAGACAGAACCTGAGTTACTTATTGTTGATTTCTTAAACTCTGACCTGCTGTTCTAGCCACAGTATATGGCTTAATCAGTTCAGTTTCTGGTCAATGGTTTCTTCCCACCCACCCAAGAGTGTATGTATAGAAGTGAAATTCAGCCATAGAATAAGTGAAACAACATTGGAAGTCAGGAGGTGATTTTTACATTCTGTTTTGCTTTTTTTTACTCACCTGGCAAGCATTTTACTTGATGCTAGCTAGCCAGGGCTTTATATTGTTTACAACTTGTTACATATGGACGTCAAATGTTTCAATGTCTGAAGTCATACATGGTGCTGAACATTGTGCAAACATCAGTGAACATAGTGTTCTTACTTCAGGGTGGTGGGGAGGTCATTGTTGAAGCGGATGCTGCCTGACCTGTGCTTTTCCAGCATCCCTCTAATCTTGACTCTAATCTCCAGCATTTGCAGTCCTCACTTTCACCTCGCAGGTGATGATGGTTGAGCTGAGGAGACTACGCTGAGGAACACCTTCAGAGCTGTTGTTCTGATAAAATAATTCACCAACAACAATAACCTCCCTTTGTTCAAAACGTGACTTGAACCAATGGAAAGCTTCTCATCACCAAAACTGATTTCCGTTGACTTTTTAGTTTTGCTAGTATCCATGATGCCACCGAAGATTACATGCTGCCCTGAGTTCAGGAAATCATACTCACTTCTGCGTTTTTGTCTGCATTTTGACAAAGAGGAGGGCCTAAGTTGATTGAGCAGGAGCCTAACTGAGCATAAGTTAGCGAGTTATTATTGGGTACATGCTACATGACAGCATTGTCAATCTTACCTTCCACTCCTTTGCGCTGGATGAGAATAGACTGTGTTGAAAATACCATGGGAGGTCGTAACAGTACTCCATATTCATAGATGTTGTTCTTTCGGACATGGATTCAAGCTGTTCATGAATGGAAGCCTATTTGGAAGGTTCAAAGTAAAGCTGCAGGAAAGATAGGCAAGGATTTGTGAGACACAAGGCACACAATGTCTTCAGCTAGGAAGAAGGGATACACAGATGTATTCAGAACACTTTTTTTTTCATCTTGTTTTGTCAACCTGTCAATCGTGTACCTCAAAAGCAGAGAGAAATCTACATCTATTCAAACAAAATCAGTTTTGTTTGACATCTCATTTATATACCCAAGAACACTTCTGGAGCATTCACATTATTGGCCTTCAACTCGACTTGTCTATATTCTGGTCACACAGATCAAAGTAAGCACAGCTAGTTTTAAGGAATGAATGTTTATTGGTGTAAATAATAAATTTACCACCAGACACAGTGATGGTAGTAGAAGAACTGACACTGAAACTTTTGAATGTTATTGTTAGGACTCAGTTTTTAAAAAGCTAATGAAAGTGGGATTGTAAAGGTGGTTTCGTAATTGTGAAAGAGAGAATTCTTTTTGGAGAAGATGAAGTTTTGAGATCTGTAATACCAAGCACAGCTGTGAGCCTGCTAGGTTTTTGGAAGAGAAAAATAGTCACCAACAACTATTTCATCATACATAAAATATTATTTCCCATTTGCTGTTTTAGTAGGTATTGCTTCGAAGCCAGTTATTGAAAATAGTCTGTGTTGTGACTATACCTCAAGAGTACTGACTAAAAAAAGAACAACTTGAACTAATAGTGTTGCACATCAAACATAAGAATGTGATGCATAACTCTGTTTCCCTAACTTATGTAAAGGGCTTGCATCCTCCAAAACATCTGCTGCCTAAAACTAAACATAATTGTCTGATTTGGCCTCAACTAATGTTCCAGAAATGTTACTGTTGACTGTGCTTTTGTACTTGTTCCCATTTTTAAAGCCCAGGATCCTGCATGTACAGTATTTCTACCTGCTTCCTGAACTTGCCCTACCACCTTCAATGGTGTGTCCACAAAATCCTGCAGTTTCCTCTGCTCCTGCATGCTCTTTGTCTTTTTTATTTCATGGAGTGAGTGTATTACTGCTGGGTCAACATTCACTGTCCATTCCTAATTGTCCTTGAGTGGAGTCACTTGATAAGAATGGCAGTATTTCTTCTCTAAAGGGCATTCGTGATTAAAACTGATTTTTACAATAATTGATAATTCATGAAACTTATGAGCATGCCACCATCCCCAACTTAAAATGACTTTGTCTTTCTTGCTTTCTCACATGAAAAGGGACCTTTTCAACATTTGTGCATTAAAGGCTGATAGTAACTTGTTTCCACATCCCTGTCCACCCATTCCACCAGACTAAATCCTTTTAATTTTGTTATTCTCACAATTCAGCATGCTTTCACATTTCAAATCATCCACAATTTGTTTTTAATTGTACCTTGTAAGCTCGTCATTAAAGAAATTTTACCCAACAAGTCTAGATTATGTATGTCAAGAAGACTTGAAGTCTTAACACCAACTTTGAAAACCCATCAAAACCTTTTCTCATTGGATACAAATGTCCAAGGCCCAACCACCTTCAGCTGCATCATCAATGATCTTTGCTCCATCATAATCTCAGAAGTGAGGCTGTCGCTTTATGAATGCACAGTGTTCAGTACAATTCCTGAATCCTCAGATACTGAACCATCTCATGACGAAATGCAGCAGGAGTTTGACAATATCCAGGCTTGGGCTGACAGGAAGCAAGTTTGTGCCACTGTAGTGTTATCAATGACTACTTCCTGCGAGAGAGTATTTAACCATGGTTCGTTGACAGTCAACAACATTACCATTGCTGAATCTCCCTCTATCTTCCATTGACCAGGAGTTGAACTGGACTGGCAATACAAAAATTGACCAATGATAGCTGGTCAGAGTTTAAGAATTCTGCAATGAGTAATACTCTACCAAACCTGTTCCCCACCTCCAAGGCACAAGCTAGCAGTGTGATGGAATAAACACTTCTTGACTGGTACCATGTCTACAAATATTGGTTCAAAAACAACAACATATGTCACCTAGAAGATGCAAACCAGAAACTCCTTTGTCATCTTTCAAACCTATGACCACTATCATTTAGAAGCTAGATACATGAAACAGCAGGTATGCTGGCGCATAAGCAAAATCTTGCCCTCTGTTCCTGATTTGCAAATGTCTCACCATTCCTTCAATATGGCCAGATCAAAATGCTGGAGCTTGCTCCATGACAATGTTCCGACATCAAATGGACTGTAATGGTTCAATAAAGCAGTTTATTGTCACTTTATAAAGGAGCTAAAGGTGAGCAACAAACATCTGCCTAGTCAGTGAGGCCCAGATCCCATGACTGAATTATTTAAACATGGTCAGACATCTCCTGGTATGACACAAAACCAAAACATTACAAGTGCTGGAAATCCAAAATTTAAAATAGGAAAAGCTGGAAATATGTAACAGATTTGGCAGCGTTGTCAACTGAGAAACTGAGTGAACTGTTTAAAATTATTTGCCTTTCATCACAGCTGAAAGTGCAACCAATCCTGTTTGGTGTTTCTCAAATGTTCTGTTTACCTTCACCCCACTTTAGACAGGAGATTTCAAACCACATCCACTGCAAAGACCGTCCAGTCTGAAAGTTGACCACTAAAGGCAAAAAATTGATAATTCTGGAAAGAATGACCACATATTTGCAGATCAAACCAAGAACTCATCTTAAAGTTGTGTCTGATGGTGGGACATGTGCACAAGCAGTTATATTAATGCAGTTAGAGTCATGGGGAAGTACAGTATGGAAACAGACCATTTGGTCCAACTCTTAAATGCTGACCAGAATATCCTAAATTAATCTAGTTCCATTTGTCAGCATTTGGCCCATATCCTTCTAAACCCTTCATATTCTTATATCCATAGTGTTGCATCTTAAATGTGGCCTCCATCACCACCTCTGGTAGCTCATTGTATACATGCACCATCTTGTACATGAAAAAGTTGCACCTTAGGTTCCTTTTACAGCTTTTCCATCTCAACTTAAATGTATGCCCTCTAGTTTTAGACTCCCTAGCCCCAAGGAAAATACCTTGTTATTTATCCTATCCATGCACCTCATGATTTTGTGGACTCTAAGGTCATGCCTCATCCTCCAAAACTCGAGGAAAAATAACCCCAGTCTATTTAGCCTCGCCTCAAAAGAGCTCAAAACCTCCAAACCTGGCAAAATCCCTGTAAATCATCCCTGTAATTCTCAAGTGTCACAACATCCTTCTGGGAGCAGGGAGACCAGACTCTCACACAGTATTGCAAAAGTGGCCTAACCAATGTGCTGGACAGCTGCAAAATGACCTCCCAGTTCCAAGACTCAATGCTCTGGCCAATAAAGGCAAGTGTGCCAAATGCCTTCTTCATTGCCCTATCTACATACGATTCCACTTTCAAGGAAATATGAATCTGCAATTGAAGGTCTCTTTGTTCAGCAACACTTTTGAAAGTTCTTACTCATTCCATCAAAATTGGCCTTCCTCCAATTTCTATATTCAACTTTGAGACCCAATCTATCTTTTTCCATCATTATTTTAAAGCTATGAAGTGGAGGTGCTGGTGTTGGACTGGGGTGGACAACGTTAAAATTCACATAACACCAGGTTATAGTCCAACAGGATTATTTGCTAGTTCAAGCTTTTGAGCACTGCTCCTTCGAGTAACAGTATTACGGTTGTTGGCTCCCACCAACACCTCAGTCACCTGCTCTGCCTTATTTCCCAAGAAGAGATCAAGCATTGCACCTTTTTTTATTATGTACAACCATGGACTGCTTAATTATTTTCGTACACACTTATAAAATACATCTACAACCAAGTCCTGAACTCTATGGCAGTCCCAGGCCACATTTGGAAAGGTAAAATCCCTTACCATAATAACCCTATTTTTCTTACAGATAATTGAGATCTCCTGACAAATTTGTTTCTCAATTTCCCACTGACTTTTAGGGTGACTAGAGGACAATCCCAATAAGATGATCATCCCTTTCTTATTTCTCAGTTCCACCCAAATAACTTCCCTGGACAAATTCCCAGGAATATCCTCCTGAAGTGCAACCATAATGTTATCCCTAATCAATAACCCCACTGCCTCTCCACTCTTGCTCCCCTTTCTATCCTTTTAATAGCATCTGTACCCTGGAACATTAATCTGCCAGTCCTGTCCATCCCTGAACCATATCTCTGTAATTGCCATCATATCACAATCCCATTTTTCAATCTTACTCCAAGTTTATCTGCTATACCTGTTAGGCCTCTTGTATTGAATTAAATGCAGTTTATCAGTCCTTCCTCATTCTCTGCTTTGTTCCTGACAGCCCTGACTGTTTGGCTCCTTTTCCAAACTGTGCCAGTCTCAGATTGATCTCTTTCCTCATTTTCTCCATGCCCCTGTACCTGTCCCCTTCCCCTCCATCTTACTAGGTTAATTCCTCCTGAGCATCTCGAACAAATTTCACCACCAGTATATTAGTCCCCTTCCAATTCAGGTGCAATTCAGGTAACTTCTACCCCAGAGGAGATTCCAATAATCCAAAAGTTCTATCCTTCTGTCCTGCACCAGCTACTTAGCCATGCGTTCATCTGCTCTATTCTCCTATTCCTACCCTCACTAGCTCATGGTACTGGGAATAATCCAGATATTATTAGCCTTGAAGACCTTTTTCTTAAATTCCTGCCTGACTTATTATATTCTGTCCTCAGAATCTTATCCTTTTCACTTCCTATGTTGTTAGATCCAATGTGTACACCCACCACCTTTTACACACTCGGAGATATCCTTGATCTTGGCACGATGGAGACAACACACCATTCTGATTTCTCGCTGTCAGCCGCAGAAACATCTGTCCGTGCCTCTGTCGAGAGAGTCCCCTATCACAATTGATCAGTTGGAACCTGACATATTACTTGTTACTTAAAGCAAGTCTCATTACCAGAAACCTGCCTGTTCGTGCTACATTCCACGGAGAGTCCATCACCTCCTATGCTTTCCACAGCAGCAGACTTGTTTGAGATGGGGATAGTCACAGCATATTCCTGCATGGCCTACCTCTGTCTACTACCCATCCTGGAGGTAACCCATCTACCTGACTGTATCTGTGTTTTTATTCTCCCTTCCCATAACTACCATCCATCACACCTACTGGTCACTGTAATATCCTCATTACGTCTAACTGCCTCTCCAGCCGATCCATGCAATTCGATAGGATTCACAACAAAACACACCTCCTCCAGACATAATTATCAGCAACATGGAAACTGTGCCTATTCTTCCACATCTGATTGGAAGATCACAGAATCTACTGAAGGTTATCTTTTAACAATGTGCAGACTCAGAAAATAGCACAGTTTTACTGTTCAAAACATAAAACATTTCTACAGGCTAACTTAGTACCAATATTTTTTTTATGCAATTAAGAGACAGATCTCAATAGAACAGATAATCAAAAAATAACACACACTGTTCACTTTTGTAGATTTATCAAGAGAGTTTGAATATATTTAAATATTTTCCACTTAACTGTTCCACTGTGTTGAGCTCTTCCACACAAGTTTCTCCAAGGTCTGCTGTGAATTTCACTGTTCGTTAATTGTTCTTAATGCACTTTGACATCTAGTGATTCTTGAACTCAAACAGCGGAGGCAGTAGCTGTGCAGATTCACTGTTGAGTCAGGAAGCAGTGCAGGTTTCTGTCTCACTGGAATAACTTCCTATGTGGTCGCTGCCTCTTGTCTCTCTTCCTACATTTTTTTAAAAGTGTGTTGCTTTGTTTAGTTTTACCATAAAATTTCAAAAGAATGCTATAGCTTATATAACAGTAATTACTGTTCCTGAAACTCAAGGAAATCAGCTGCAACACTGAAAATACATCACAAACCCATCCTCGATCTTGCACACTGTACGTAGGTTTTGATGCAGGTGGTGACTCGTGGGGGAAAGAAAACAAGTTTATATGTATACAGCAGCGTTGGCTCCATTCAAGTGGGGTCCATTTGTAGGTGGTGGAAATTATGCGGAGTTTGGTGGGGTGGAATTTGAGTACCTGTCCCTGGTCCTCACCTTCCACCCCATCGACCTCTGCATAAATTGCATCATCCACTGATATTTCCACCACCTACAAATGGACCCCACCAGCCTTATCCGCTTTCCACAATGACTGCTCTCTAAGCGACTACCTGGCCAGGTCCACATCCCCTAAACAACCCACCCAACCCTGCTGGCACCTTCCCCTGCCACCGTGGGAATTGCAAAACTTGCGCCCACACACCCCCCGCCCCCCTCAGCTCCATCCAAGGCCCCAAAGGAACCTTCCAAATCCATCAAAGTTTCACCTGCACTTCCATACGTCGTTTATTGTATCCGTTGCTCCTGATGCAGTCTCCTCTACATTCGGGAGACTAAATGCTTTCTCGCAGAGTGTTTCTCAGTGATTCCCACACCAATCAACCCCAGGGCCCTGTGGCCAACCATTTCAACTGCCTGTCCCACCCAGCCGAGGACATGCAGGTCCTGGGTATCCTCCATCGCCACTCCCTCGCCACCCGACTCCTGGAGGAAGAACGCCTCATCTTCCACCTCAGGCCCTTCAACCTCAGGGCATAAATGTGGAATTCACCAGATTCCTCATTTCCCCTCCCCCACCTTACCCCAGTTCCAACCTTCCAGCTCAGCACCCATGACCTGTCCCAATTGTCATTCTTCTTTCCCACCTATCTGTTCCACCCTCATTCCCGACCTATCACCTTTGCCCACTCCTCCATCCACCTATTGCACTCTCAGCTTACCTTTCCCTCCCCCCCACACCCTCCCATTTATCTCTCCATTCCGGAGGCTCCCAGCCTCATTCTGATGAAAGGTTCGTGACCCAAACGTCGACTCTCCTGCTCCTCGGAAGCATCTGCTGTGCTTTTTGAGCACCACGCACTTTCGACATACACATATGTGCAGAGTGATGAAAACGAATTAACCCCCAACGTGCACTTGGTGTTTCCCCCCCATAGCCAGAAATGCTGACGGAAATCCTAAGCGCTCCTTAAATTTCAACGCACATTCTCTCCTCTCCCGTTTCTGAGCGTAACATTCGTCACCACGCATTTCTTTAAGAGGCGTTTTCTCAAAGTTAACCTGTTCTTGGCTATTGAGTGAAAAGTGGCCGAATGTTGCGCTCAGACAACCCGTCTCTCTTCAGTTAGCACCGAGTTTATCGCGCGCCCCTCAGGAAAACATGAGGGTGGTTCGCCTCGTGTGACTGCATTCAAAGCATGAACGTGCATTGGCGTGGATGGAGTTTACAACCCAACCACAAGCGATGAGAACAGAGCAAACCTAACGGCGTGAGTTTCGAATGTGCCTGTTCGATTCCGCGGTAATATTTTTTCAAAAAAAAGTGAAAGGAGGCAACGGAACGACAGCAGTGATGTGGGGGAAAGGAGAAGAAACGGCATCCGAGAGCAATGGAAATGGAAAGATTATCTAGGTTTTGACATCCAAATTAAAATGTACATGAGTTCTTTTATGATGTGTAATCCAGAGCAAAATCTCACCAAACAGACACTGCCGTGACTCGGATTCGAACCGAGGTTGCTGCGGCCACAACGCAGAGTACTAACCACTATACGATCACGGCGCCACACAACAATTGCTGTTGTAGGTCGCCCTGTAGTAATCAAATAAATGACATCACCTTTTATGTTTTTTCTGTCGTATTCTCTTCTGTTTTCTCAGCCAAAAAGTGTCACCGTTCCGATTGCGTGATGGTCGGATCCAATCGTGTGCTCAACTCTTTCTCTGCCTTCCCCCACTCCCAACTCCTCAAATCTTTTTCGAACAAAATTCTATCTTAATCATACGTTTAACGTTGCAGTCTTCCATACATATTAACTTATTCCCAGCCTTCACTGCTCCGAGGGCGAGCAACCCAACGTTTGCTAGTCCCATTGAGAAAAAAATCTTCATCACCTCCACTTTAAATGGGAAAAGGATAATTTCTCGATGACACAAAAAAAGGGGACGGTTTTGCCACCGTTAGTCTGTTCATTTGGTAATTTTTAAAAAATGCATCAAAAGCTAATCAGCAGATGGCCATAATCGTGGCGCATGATAGTGCATGACACATGGAAAAACTGATTACTTTCTCGCAAACTTTAGCGACGAGATGCTGCAAGTTTTTTTTAAAGTGAATCAGCTAATGTTGGTGCTTAGGTTCGCCTGTCGTGGATGCTCCCTAGAGCTGAGGTACAGCCTGAAACAGCTGATTTTTTTAAAAAAAATAGTGGAACAGGGAGTCAAGCGAGGTGAGGAAACGGCTGGAATAGGTAGAAGCAGATACTGCAATTAAGAGGAGAAATGCTGTTACCTGCAGAGCACAACATGAATCCTGAGGCAATGTTGCCTGCCTGATGCCAAGGTTATAGAGTCATAGAAACATAGACATGCACAACATGGAAACAGACCCATTGGTCCAACCCATCCATGCCGACCAGATATTCCAACCCAACCTAGTCCCACCTGCCAGCACATGGCCCATATCCCTCCAAACCCTTCCTATTCATATACCCATCCAAATGCCTTTTAAACGTTGCAATTGTACCAGCCTCCAAAATTTCCTCTGGCAGCTCATTCCATACACGTACCACCCTCTGTGTGAAAAAGTTGACTCTTAGGTCTCTTTTATATCTTTCTGCTCTCACCCTAAACCTAAGCCCTCTAGTTCTGGACTCCCCGACCCCAGGGAAAAGACTTGATCTATTTATCCTATCCATGCCCCTTATAATTTTGTAAACCTTGATAAGGTGACCTCTCAGCCTCCGACATTCCAGGGAAGACAGGCCCAGCATGTTTAGCCACTCCTTCTAGCTCAATTCCTCCAACCCTAGCAACATCCTTGTAAATCTTTACTGAACCCTTTCAAGTTTCACAACACCTTTCTGATTGGAAGGAGACCAGAATTGCATGCAATATTCCAACAGTGGCCAAACCAATGATCTGTACAGCCGCAGCATAACCTCCCAACTCGTGTACTCAGTACTCTGACCAATAAAGGAAAGCATGCCAAACACCTTCTTCACTATCCTATCTACCTGTGACACCACTTTCAAGGAGCTATGAACCTGCACTCCAAGGTCTCCTTGTTCACCTTACCATTAAGTGTGAAAGTCCTGCTAAGATTTTTTTTTCCCCAAAATGCACCACCTCGCATTTATCTGAATTAAACTCCATCTGCCACTTCTCAGTCCATTGCCCCATCTGATCAAGATCCTGTTGTAATCTGAGGTAACCTTGTTCACTGTCCACTAACCACCTCAAATTTTAGTGTTATCTGCGAACTTACAAACCATACCTCTTATGCTCACATCCAAATCATTTATGTAAATGACAAAACGTAGAGGACCCAACACCGATCCTTGTGGCACTCCACTGGTCACAGGCCTCCATTCTGAAAAACAACCCTCCACCACCAACACTTTCTGTCTTCTACCATTGAGCCAGTTCTGTATCCAAATGGCTAGTTGTCCCTGTATTCCCTGAGATCTAACCATGCTAACCAGTCTCCCATGGGGAACCTTGTTGAACGCCTTACTAAACTCCATATGTCCCTGTATTCCCTGAGATCTAACCATGCTAACCAGTCTCCCATGGGGAACCTTGTTGAACGCCTTACTAAACTCCATATAGACCACATCTACCTCTCTGCCCTCATCAATCTTCTTTGTTACTTCTTTAAAAAAAAACAGTCAAGTTTGTGAGACATGATTTCTATTGCACAAAGTCTTGTTGACTATCCCGAATCAGTCCTTGCCTTATCAAATACATGTACACCCTGTCCCTCAGGATTCCCTCCAACAACTTGTCCACCACCGACATCAGCGTCACTGGTCTATAGTTCCCTGGCTTATCCTGACCAACCAATTTAAGCAGTGCACCACATTAGCCAACTTTGAGTCTTCAGCACCTCACCTGTGACTATTGATGATACAAGTATCTCAGGAAGAGGCCCAACAATCACTTCTCTAGCTTTCCACAGAGTTCTAGGGTACACCTGATCAGGTCCTGGGAATTTATCCACCTTTATGTGTTTCAAGACATCCAGCACTTCCTTCTCTGTAATATGGACATTTTGCAAGGTGTCACCATCTATTTCCCTACATTCTATATCTTCCATATCCTTTTCCACAGTAAATACTGATGCAAAATACTCATTTAGTTTCTCCCCCGTTTTTTGAAGCTCCACACAAAGGCCACCTTGCTGATCTTTTTCTCCCTATTATCTCCATAGTTACCCTTTTGTCCTTAATGTACTCGTAAAACCCCTCTGGATTCTCCTTAATTCTATTTGCCAAAGCTATCTCATGTCCCCCTTTTTATGAGGTTTGCGTCAAAGCTGAAAAAGAAGTTGGAAATAGGAGGGGCAGAATTTAGTTATGGTGATGCACATGATAATCAATGATAAACGGAGGAGCGAGAAAGAGGGTCTGCTGGGGGATTGTGAACCGTTTTGAGCTAAATTTGCAAAAAATAAACCAAAGGCAATAATCTTTGGATGACTACATGAATAATGAGCATATCTAAATGTAGTCAAGAAAATTAAATGTATACCTCCTTAGCTCAGAGGCTGTTATGAAAGAAATGTGCTTCAGTTCATTGGACACGGGCACTAGTTCTGGAGAACAAGGGAGCTAACCATTCGGATGGTCTTCAGCTGAAGTCAGTATCCTGGCAAGTCATAATTAGGCTCTAAAAAGGGTCTTATTACAAACCAACACTGCATAAAACTGAATACCTCAATCAATTATTGTCTAAAGTTGGAAAGCTCATTTATGGAAAGATCCTATTTAAATATCTTCACCATTTAATAGTATTCAGATGAATGTTTTATGGAGTCAATGGTTTAAAAATAGAATTAAGACTAGAACTTGCAATTAGTTAATTACTTCACAGGTCTAAAAATGGACACGTTGAAACTTACTGTTTGTCTCTGTCGAGCTAACTTGTTATTTTCAATATGAGCAGTTGACAGACAGTAGTTGCAACACGTGTGGAGAAAGTAAATACTTAGAGTTGTGGCACAAACAAAAATAGCCATATAATACGTTCAATCTATTCCAGTTTTCTTGAGTAATTAAATCTTTCCTGAATGTTTAGCTCAAATGAAGAAACAGTTTAGAATATGGAGATAAGACTTTCATAACCAAAGATCAAGAAGAAAATTTAACAATGATGTGTTTCGTTAAGACAATTATTTCATGTTTCTTGCATCAGCAGAATTATGCCTTTCTTCTTGCAGTATTCCTGCTAATATAAATTTGTATACTATGTTCAATTCATTTTTCACCATAGTTACATGACATAATATGTCCAAGCAACAACCAGGATTCAGATTTCCCAGTTTCCCCACAGTCTCCTAAAAAAATAGATTGGTTGCTATGTAATTTGCAAAATTATTTCTCTACCAGTTTTTTTTTAGCTGTCTTAAGCCAAGCAATGCAATTCCCTCCAAATGGACAAAATTTGTTTTATGTTGTTCCTATGCAGAGCTTTGGGGACATTCGTTATATTAAAGATCAAGACGAGCATAAGTTATTGTAACTCTTCAAGAATGGAAATTTGTGCATCATTCCTTCTTTAACTGTCAGAATAACAGTTCCCATGCTGAAATAATACTTTTAAAAAACACAATTCTTTTGGAAATAAGCCAGCGTGATTTCCAAAATAATTTATTCAAAGTATTTGCAGATTAAATGGGTTTAAAAAAAAGTGTTGTTTTAATTATTATGTGGGATGTGAAATGGATCTGCCATGGGAAACCCTGTTGATTTCAAACCCAATATCTCTCCCATCACAACAGCTAATACCCAGTCTTCAATAAATTAAATTCACATCTGGTCATTCAGAATTTAAATATTCCCAAAAAAAGGGTTTTGCAATTATCAGGACAATTTGCAAATGTGTCTGATGGACCTGGGAAGCAAATTTAGAATCTGTTTGGGGAGAATTTACATTGCAAGGTAAGTGGCCAATGCCTCTAACAAATTTCATCCACTTCCTAACCAATCAGTATTTTCCCTCATACAAAATAAATACTGGCAAAACAGTTTCAGCAAATATGCAGGGTTTTTTTTTGCAATAATCAAGTTAAATTCTCCTACTGTGTAGCTATAGAAACAAAAGAACTGTTGTAAAGTTTCAACAGATTATTTTTGCTTCTCTCCTGACTGCTGCTGCTTAATGTGACTAACTGATAACAATTACTCCTGGGGAACATCATTGCAAAATTACCATTGGGACATTATACTTCAGGATTATCCTAAGTATAACTTTTTTTTAAAAAGTGCAATTATCTCAAAGTTTCTCACAAGTCTGTGGCATTATAAGCAAATATTTTTGGGATATTGACTACTCCCAGTTAATCACATTATCCTCACCTATCGTCTCTTGTTCCTCATTAAAAGACTAAACCAAATTAGGGTTTGCTCCTAAAATAAGTTGTTTGCTGGATTTTCTTAATTAACCCATGCTCAGAATCAGAATCACAGAATTTTACCCTCCAGAAAGAATGCTATTTTACCCATTGTGCCTGTACTGGCTCTGGAAAGAGCTATTGAGCTTGTCACATTGTCCAGATGTATCTCTGCAACACTATAAAGTTCTCACTTTCAAATATATATCCACTTCAAAGAGTCATAGAGATGTACGGAATGGAAACAGCCCCTGTGGTCCAACTCTTCCACGCTGACCAGATATCCTAACCTAACTTTGTCCCATTTGTCAGCACTTGGCCCATATCCCTCTAAACCCTTCCTATTCATTTACTCATCCATGTGCCTTTCAACTGCTGCAATTGTACCAGTCTCCATCACTTCTTGTGGCAATTCATCCTATACACCCTCCGTGTGAAAACGTTACCCCCTTGGTTCCTTTTATATCTTTACCCTCTCACCTGAAACCTATGCCCTCGAGTTCTGGACTCCTCCACCACAGGGAAAGGACTTTGTCTGTTTATACCATTCATGCCCTTCATGATTTTATAAACCTTTATAAAGTGACCCCTCAGCAAACAACACTGCAGGGAAAACAGCCCCAGCCTATTCAGCCTCTCCCTATAGCTCAAACCCTTCAACCCTGGCAACCTCCTTGTAAAAATTCTCTTTTGAAGCCTTTTACATGATCTGCCTTCACTACTTTCCCAGGTAGTGCATTCTAAATCATAATGACTCTAAATAAAGAAGTTTTCTTTCATCGCACATCCAGTTCTCTTGCTGACAATCTTGAAATTGTGATCACCTTGTTATTGATGTACTAAATGAAAACAGAATATTCTTCATCACCCTGTCAATATTGTTCATATTTATGAACACTACAATAAGGTCAGCTCTTAATCATCTCTGCTGCAAGAACAAAAAGCCAAGTTTCTCTAATCTTTCCTTGTACCTATAATTGCTCATTCCTCATACCATTTAAGTAAATCACCTTTGTACTCTCTCAGGGGCTTTAACTTCCTTCCTTAAATAATATATTAAATAATGCTTGTTCAGATTCATTTTGTTTCAAGGTAACATTTCTTCCAGAGATGAAATGCACCAGTCTGTAGCTTCTAGGCTTATTTTTTTCACCCTTTTGTAAATCAGTATGCAATTCTCCAGTCCTAAAGCACCAACCCTGCTTCAAAGGAGTACTGGAAAATTATGACCAGTGTATTTATACCTGTCATCTGCTACATCCCTCAATATCCTTGGATGCATTTCACAAGATCCTTCTGTGTCACCAAGGTTAATTACAATCTAGTCAACATCATTTTAATCCATCAAATGTTTCTAATTCGGCTTTTGCAATTAGAGTTATTAACAAAACTCAATTTCCATTGGCTGTTATTGCGGAAACAGACAACACTATCTTGTGGATTATTAGTATACATTGTAGTTATATTTTCATGAGGCCACAGTCACAATGTCATCGACAGTCCTGCATGTCTTGATTAATGTAGATGAATTACAACAGTCAACATGAAGTAAAAGGATACTGAACAAATTGTAGTGGCAAACTTTAAAGGAGATATTTAATAACTTTCAGCATGTATTTCAAAGAGAAAGAAAGATATGTCTGATATCGCATACATATATGAGGGATGTCCTCTCCAAAATGGGCTTTGGGGAGGGAATCGGAAATTGGATCAGACTGCTCTACACCAACATTGTCAGTGCAGTCTCAATCAATGGGTGGGAATCAGATAGCTTCCCTGTAAGATCTGGAGTCAGGCAGGGATGCCCCCTCTCACCCGCCTTGTTTGTGTGTTGCATAGAGCCATTTGCCGAATCCATCAGGAAGGATGCGAGCCTGAGGGGGGTGACTATTCCTGGCAGCGGGGGCCTGCAGGTTAAGGCCTCCCTGTACATGGATGACGTCGCTGTTTTCTGCTCGGATCCGCTGTCTGTGCACAGACTCGTGTGCATCTGCGACCAGTTCGAACGGGCCTCGGGGGCCAAGGTAAACCGAGGCAAGAGCGAGGCCATGCTCTTCGGGAACTGGGCCGACCAATCCTCTATCCCCTTCACCGTCAGGACTGACCACCTGAAGGTGCTGGGTATTTGGTTCGGGGGGGCTGGGGCGTGCGCCAAGACCTGGGAGGAGCGGATCAGGAAGATGAGACAGAAACTAGGCAGATGGGGGCAACGGTCGCTCTACATCGCGGGAAAAAACCTGGTCATCAGGTGTGAGGTACTCTCAGTATTGCTATATGTGGCACAGGTCTGGCCTATCCCCAGGACCTGTGCCGCCGCAGTCACCCGGGCCATCTTCCAATTCATTTGGAGATCAAAGATGGACCGGGTCCGAAGAGACTCAATGTACAAAGACCGGTGCAATGGGGGAAAAAACACGCCCAATGCCACCCTCACCCTGATGGCCACCTTTGTGTGTGGCTGCATCAAGCTGTGCGTGGATCCCCGGTACGCAAACACCAAGTGTCACTACGTACTGAGGTTCTACCTGTCCCCGGTGTTGCGAAGGATGGGCCTGGCCTCGCTGCCGCGGAACGCTCCGAGTAGTTGGACCGTTCCGTATCACCTGTCCTTCGTGGAGATATTTATGAGGAAAAACACCTTTGACCACAAGTCCATCAGGAAGTGGTCAGCACGTAGCGTCCTTGAGACCCTTCGGGAAAAGGAGAGGGCGGATCCTGTCGAGCGGTTCCCTGAGCAGACTGTCAAAGCCATTTGGCAGAATGCCTCATCGCCAGAACTTTCCAACAAGCACCAAGACGTGGCTTGGCTGGTGGTGAGAAGGGCTCTGCCTGTGAGATCCTTTATGCACGCCCGGACTCTCTGCCGCACCGCACGCTGCCCTCGAAGTGGCTGCGGGGGGGACGAGACTGTCACACACCTCCTTCTGGAATGTGCCTATGCAGAGGAAGTCTGGAGAGGAATGCAGTGGTGCTTGTCGAGGTTCGTCCCGAGCAGCGCCGTGACGCGGGACTCCGTGCTCTACGGCCTGTTCCCCGGGACTCACACCGAGACGAACATTAACTGCGCCTGGAGGATCATCAACTCGGTGAAGGACGCTCTCTGGGCGGTCCGAAACCTGTTGATCTTCCAGCTGAAGGAGTTGACCCCGACCGAGTGTTGCAGACTGGCACATTCCAAGGTCCAAGACTACGTGTTGAGGGACGCGCTGAAGCTTGGGGCAGCTGCCGCCAAGGCGCGGTGGGGAAAGACCACCGTGTAAGATCGGCCTGCCGAAAGAAGAACAGGGGGCCCATACAGACGTTTTTTTGGGCTCTGCTGATGCCTCAGCCAAATATATGTATATATACAAGATTGAAAAAATGCACAGGATTGTAAAGGACAAGAATAAAGTCGAATCTGTGTTTGTAAATATGGACATATGTATGGCATGATCCAATGTACAGACCATCAAATCATTTATGAATAAAGTATATTTTTGAAATAAAAAAAAAAATGTCTGAGAATGATGAACATTAACTGCGCCTGGAGGATCATCAACTCGGTGAAGGACACTCTCTGGGCAGTCCAAAACCTGTTGATCTTCCAGCTGAAGGAGTTGACCCCGACCGAGTGTTGCAGACTGGCACATTCCAAGGTCCAAGACTACGTGCTGAGGGACGCGCTGAAGCTTGGGGCAGCTGCCGCCAAGGCGCGGTGGGGAAAGACCACCGTGTAAGATCGGCCTGCCTAAAGAAGAACAGGGGGCCCATGCGGTCGTTTTTTTGGGCTCTGCTGATGCCTCAGCCAAATATATGTATATGTACAAGATTGAAAAATGCACAGGATTGTAAATGCGAATGACAAGGATAAAGTCGAATCTGTGTTTGTAAATATGGACATATGTATGGCATAATCAAATGTACAGACCATCAAATCATTCTATGAATAAAGTATATTTTAGAAATAAAAAAAATGTCTGAGAATGATGAATGATGAATGATCTTTGGCTAAATAAGGAATGGAAAGATCATAGTAAATTAAAATTTAAAAACTTAAAATCTACAAAGAGTAATGGTGAGTCAAAGGATTGGACCATTTTTAAGAATGAGCAAAAGATGACTAAAAGGTAATAAGTAGACAGCAAGCATAAATTGAAAGAAAGCGAGCCAGCTACAATAAAAACAGATTGTAGTATTTGAGAATTCTTTGAAAGGAAAAGAGTATCTAAATACAGTACTGCTGCTTTATGTCTGCTCAATTGACAATCAAAAGTAAATAATGGTAGAGGCTTTGAACAAATTTTTGTATCTGGCTTCATGGGATGAGTGAGGGGAAAATAGCTCTTGTTGCACAGTGGTAGCATCCCTGCTCCTGGACCAGGCAGCTAGAGTTCAAGTTCCATCTGCTTCAGAAGTGTGTAATAACATCACTTAATCAGAAAAATATGTTAGTGAAAAACAAATTTAAAAATGAATTAAGTTTAGGAAAACCAATGGTAATTGAAAGTCAAGAGGCAATAAGGAGAGATGAACTTAAAACTATCACCATCAATATAGTAAGGTTTCTAGCACACATGAAGCAACCTTCTAAATCAGATGTTTTCCTCCAAGGCTTGTGAGCATATAGAATTGTCTCACCATGAGGTTCTTGAGGCTGGCTTTTTTTTTAACATATTCAAATCTAAGTTAGATAACATTTTGATAGACAAGAGTGTGAAGGACGATAGAGGGTAGGTAGAAAATTGAAGGCGAGACCACAGCTAGATTAGCCATTATTATACTGAATGGTGTAATTGGCTCAAAGGGCAAAATAGCCTCCTCCTATATTGACATCATGGTAGACAGGCTCTCTGCACAGCACAAACAATAACTAACACATGTCAACAAGCTCTCAAACACACATTTGTAAGCATTACCATTGAGGGAAATGGTGCACATAGCACAATATGTGTGGGTCTGTTAAACCGAACTCCACACGTAATTGTGTTCTTGAACAATTATAACTACATTTCAGGAATTACTAAAGTCTACATTGCCTTTCATCACACCAGCAGGTAACTGGACCTTGTGACCTCCTCCTGCTGTTATTTGAACAGAAACGCCAACCTATACATTTGAACAGGTTGATTTCAAATGGATAAACAAATGTATTAAAACATCAGACTCAAGCTGATCACACCAACACATTAGACTTTGGTGGAATAATTTTCAGTCACTTTCAGACTAAAAACATAAGCCATTTCCACTTTCAAGCAGGAATAAATCAGAGCTGTACATCAATCGCTGCCATCATTTTCCATCTGAACTCTGAACATAATTGTAAAGGAGACTTCTGTTTCTTTTAATTTTCTTTCTTTTTCCCCCAGGTTAACTGTAGCACCAGACAGCAAGAGTCAATGCTCCAAACTGAGGCGACTCTAAATCTCCCGGTTATATTTTATTTTGCAGGTGAGACACAGTGAACAACAACAGGGGTACCAATCTTTTTTTTTTCCTGGTGGTGGAAATTGAATAAACACCCAAGCAGCCAGTGACAAGCAGTGCCCTTACAATCAAGGAGCAATGCTGCATGATCAAAAAGGCAAAGGGGAGGGCAGGGCTTAAATCAAAATAGAGCTGGAGGAGAAAATAATACACTCCACTCCCTGTGGTGCCCACCTTTCCCTGAAAATCTTGAGGGTGTTGGTGGACACCACGTGCTCCTTCTCCAAGAATACCCAGGCTCTGACATACCCAGGGAAGAGGGTCAGGCATAATGACCCCCTCCATGGCCCATTGCCTGGACTATTTATGGCCGTTTTGGCCATGTCCAGGAGCAGACCCATGAGGAGGTCCTCTGACCTATACTCCCTCCTCCGCAACAGGAACTGCAACCAAAAACCGAGAAGGTCTTTAAGGAAATCAAAAACAGGGTGCAAGCGTCCACGCCATATGATCCACAGACTCCACAGCACCACAGAACAATAGGTTTAATTGGGAGTCCGTGAACCACTGCAATCTGTGGTTGCAGGGGACCGCTGCGTGCAGTGCCCTCCACCCCAGATCTCCAAGAGAAAGGGGGAGGACTCCTGCATACAGAGACTTCCACTGGGGACCCCCACCGCCAGTGCCAATTGGGCATGCCAAGGTATGTCTGGGTGACGGATGAGGGAGAAGAGGTGGACAGTGTGCAGCAGCAGTCTATACAGGGCCCATTGTGATACGTCCCTAAAGGGGACAAAACTAAAATTCTGGAGGTGGCTCAGGGTGTGGGGCACAGGTTCCCATGGGATGTACGGGACCTTGGGGCCAATGTAAAATTCTGTCCAGGCAGGGGTGAGCGCAGGCGGGATTCCACAGCACACCTGAGCACCCTCCAACTGGTGCACTACATTGGGTCCGAGCACCGCCAGGAGACTTTTGTTTTGTGTCAACAAAGTCTGAACAACAATCTATTTTAATTACCACCATTAAAACATTGAAATGTTGGGTAATGGAACAGAACAGTTTCAACATATTTATTTGATGCCTCAAAATTAACAGAGATCGAGTTTTTGCTGTCAGTGTAGAAACTGCAAAAGTTCTACTTGTCCCAACCAGTGTAGCAATGAAGGACCATTTCTAGGATAAATTTCTATTCCGTATCTGTTCCATGTAATTTTGCTCCCAGATCAACTTTATTGAGTTCCAATCACAACGCTGCTATACATGCAGCTGAGAAAGACAAAAAATTTACAAAGAAGTCTAAAACAAAATTTATTTGACATTTATACAGAATAATGAAATTCAAGTCAATTCAGGTACAAACCCTGATGGTTAAAATCAAGACATGATTTCCACCTGCTTGAGATTATGATCAGCAAGAGTAGAATCTAACCCTTGCAGTCTGATGTGAAGTTGCTCGTGCCTCTTTAATTGGGATAAACAACTGAATCCCTTCCCACACAGAGCAGGTGAATGCTTTCTTTCCACAGTGAAGTTGCTGGTTTTTCAGCCAATCTTTTCTGCTTTTAAAGGTCTTTTCACAGTCAGAACATTTAGAGGGTCTCTGTTCAGTGTGTACAAGTTGGTGCTCAGTGAGACGAGATGACTGAGTGAATCGCTTTTCACAGACAGAACAGATAAATGGTCTTTCCCCTGTGTGGACCCGCTGATGTCTCAATAAGTGGGATGAACGACTAAATCCATTTCCACACACAGAGCAAGTGAATGGCCTCTCCCCAGCGTGGGTGCATGAATGTGTCAGCAGATCATGATTACTTTTAAAGCTCTTCTTACAGACAGGACATTTGAAAGGTCTGCTATTAGTGTGAACTCGCTTGTGCATTGGAAGGTTGGGTAAAACATTAAATCCCTTTCCACACACAAGGCAGGTGAATGGCCTCTTTCCGGTGTGAACTCGCTGGTGTGTGTAGAGACTGGATGACTGAGTGAATCCCTTCCTACAAACTGAGCAGGTAAATGGTCTCTCTCCTGTGTGACTCCGTCGATGTGTTTCCAGGTCAAAGGGGTAATTGAAACACTTTCCACAGTTCCCCCATTTCCATGGTTTCTCCGTGGTGCAAGAGTGCTTGCGTTTTTCCAGGTTGGATGATCTGTTGATGCCTTAACTAGACATAGAATACATGTACGGTTTGTCCCTGACCCAAACCCTATCAATGGGCAAATTGTCGTTCTTCAGGCAGCAGTTGATTAAAACTCTTTCTACAGTCAGTGCACTGGTACATTTTCAGTTGGGTACCTGTGTTGCTTACTCATGGAGGTTTCAAAATCTTCTTCACCTGGTGAAACACACAAACATTTCACCTGCCAATTCAAAGGCTGTTGATATTCTGGTCCAGATGAATTAAATGACTGACAGATCTTGACACAGTATTTGGCTTGAGCTTTCCATCTGCAAATTCTGCTCTTCTAATGTCCTGTTAAAAAAAGTGTTTACATAATGAATAATGTTGAAAGAGGCCATTCAGCCCAGCGTTTGTAGTCAATCCAACACCAACTTCTTCTATCTCATCTTACCATCTAGCCTTTTTCTCTTTTCCCTTTCCTTCATGTAAACACCCAGTTCTCTTTGACATTACGCGAGACATTTTGAAGGAAAAAGTTCCACATTCTAACTACTTTCATGGCTATGTTTCTTGCCTTCCGTTTTGCATTATCTCCAAACAGAAATGTTCTCTGCATGTCTACATTGTCCACACCCTTCAATGTTAAATATCTCAATCAGGTACCTTGGTCGTCTCTTAGCTGAATCAAAAAGCCCCAATCTTTTCCAAAAGCTGTTCTCTCTCATTTTACAATAGCCATCATTGTCAGTCAGACAGAATGAACAAACATATCCATTGGTTGAAGTTTGCTGTGTGGAAATCTTTCCTTCCTAACTCCCTGTGTAAAAAGGAGTTAACAAAATCCATTGCTATCAGTTCAGGATAGAAATTTACAACAGTTCCTCCTTCAGCTTCTTAGCCCAGAATGATCTCACATGTGCCAGGATGCACATAGTGCCTCACCTCTTCATAAGAAACATTTTTTTAAAAAAACACACTCCAGGGAACGTTGGTTAATAATACCGCCCAAAAAGACATATTGTTGATTGGAAAATTCTATTTTGACATCAAATACTGCTAGAAGTCAGAAGGCAAAGAAATAAAAGTATTATCCAATTTTATACAAAACCCCAAAAAGTAAATGTCTTCTGACAGTTTTGTCTGAGAAGTGATTAACAGCAGAAATAAAATCAGAACATAGTTCTACATTCAAATATTAACTAATTGAATGTTAGCAGGTAGAATAAAATAAAAAAATTCCCACATACAACACATTAAATTGGAAGAATGCACTGACTGCACTTTGAACTTTTGAAGTTGGAACAGATGAAATGTCTGAACATCCTCTATCCAGTGTGACAGTAGCTTTGCAGGAAAGCCAATTTATTCCACAGTTTACAATGAACGCTTGCATTCATATAGTGCCTCTAATTGAGGGAAAATATTTCAAACTCTTTTAAAGTAACACGAATTCCAAGTTACAGTTCAGAAATGAATAATCTGAGGAATGAAAGATACTTGAAACTCTCATTGCAGTGACATTGAAAATCTGAATGGACAGTGAGTGAATGAACTCCCAAACTGCCCAGGAAAATGCCATTTGAGGCCAACCAGAATAATGTTAATCTTCTGAAAAGAACAGAAGGAGGGAAGGTCTAGTGGTATTAATGAGTGGTTCAAATTCCACCACAGCTGATGGGGGGAATAGGAATTTAATGTCAAAAAAAATTACGGAATTGAGCCTCTAATGATGACTATTATTATTATTATAATGATGACATTGCTGATTGTTGAAAAAAATCCATCTGTTTTACTCATGCCCTTTAGGGAAAGAAACTGCCATGCCTGCCTGGTCTGGTCTAGATGTGATTCCAGACCCACAGCAATGTGTTTGGCTCTTAAATTTGGCTCAGGTTATGGAAAGATGTAGAGGCAATAGGGTAGTAGTGAAAGGAGATTTTAATTTTCCCAACATTGACTGGGATACATTTAGCGTCAGAGGTCTGGATGGAGTAGAATTTGTAAGAAGCATCCAAGAGAGTTTTCTAGAGCAGTATGTCAATAGTCCGACGAGGAAAGGGGTCATATTGGACCTGTTACTAGGGAACAAGCCAGGACAGGTGGTAGAAGTTGCGGAGAGGGTTTTCTTTGGGAACAGTGACCACAACTCAAAGTTTTAGAATACTTGTGGATAAAGAAGAGAGTGGTCCTAAGGGAAGAGTACTAAACTAGGCCAAGGCCAATTATATCAAAATTAGCAGGAGCTGGGAAGTGTGGATTGGGCTATTTGAAGGGAAATCCACATTTGATATGTGGGAGACTTTCAAAGATAAGTTAAAGATAGTGCAGGATAGGCATGTCCCATTGAAGACAAAGGATAGGAAAGACAACTTTCATGAACCATGCTTGACAGGAGAAATTGAACGACTAGCCAAGAGGAAAAGGGAAGCGTACGTAAGGTCTAGGCAGCTAAGAACAGAATGGGCTCTGGAGGAATATTGGAAGAGTAGGACAAGTGTTAAACAAGGAATCAAGCGGGCTAAAAGGGGTCATGAAATAGCTTTAGCGAGCAGAATAAAGGAGAATCCCAAAGCGGTTTATTCTTATATAAGAAGCAAGCAGGTAACTGGAGAAAGGATTGGTCCACTAAAGGATAATGAAGGAAGGCTGTGTGTTGAACCTGAGAGAACGGGTGAGATTCTGAATGATTACTTTGCATCAAAAGCATCCAAGGAGCAGGAAAATCGATGTTTCGGGCAAAAGCCCCTCATCAGGAATAGAGGCCAGCATTTGCAGTCCTCACTTCTGCCTACTTTGCATCAGTGTTCACTGAGGAGAGGAACATGATGAATGTTGAGATTAGAGATAGAAGGTTTATTAGCCTGGATCACGTTGACATAAGTAGAGAAGATGTGTTGGGTAGGCTAGAGGTTAAGGTGGACAAATCCCCAGGACCGGATGGGATCTTTCCTAGGTTGCAGAGGGAGGAGAGAGAGGAAATAGCTGGGGTGCTGACAGATATCTTTGTGGCATCCTTAAACACAGGTGAGGTGCTGGAGGACTGGAAGGTTGCTCATGTTGTCCACCTGTACAAGAGAAGTAGGGATATTCTAGGCAATTACAGACCAGTCAGCCTGATGTCAATGGTGGGAAAGTTGCTGGACAGGGTATTGAGGGATAGGATCTACTTATATTTAAAAAAGAATGGGCTTATCAGTGATAGGCAACATGGTTTTGAGCAGGGGAGATCATGTCTTACCAACTTAATAGAATTCTTTGAGAAAGTGACCAAGTTGATAGATGAAGGAAGGGCTGTTGATGTCATAAGCATGGGCTTTAGTAAGGCGTTTGATAAGGTTCTCCATGGTAAACTAACAGAGAAAGTGAAGTCACATGATGTGGATAGTTTTCTAGCTAGGTGGATAAAGAATTGGTTGAGCAACAGGAGACAGAGATTAGTAGTTGAAGTGAGTCTCTCGAAATGGAGAAAGTGACCAGTGGTGTTCCATAGGGGTCAGTGTTGGGGCCACTGTTGGTTGTGATATACATAAATGATCTGGAAAAGGGCACTGTTGGTATGATCAGCAAGTTTGCAGATGACACAAAGACTGGTGGAGTAGCAGAAAGCATACGGGACTGTCAAAGAATACAGGAGGATATAGATAGACTGGAGAATTGGGCAGAAAAGTAGCAGATGGAGTTCAATCCAGGCAAATGTGAGATGATGCATTTTGGCAAGTCTAATTCTAGAGCAAATTATACAATGAATGGAAGAGCCTTGGGAAAAGATGATGGGCAGAGAGATCTGGGTGTGCAGGTCCATTGTACCCTGAAAGCTGCTGCACAGGTGGATAGTGTGGTCAAGAAGGCTTGCCTTCATTGGACGGGGTATTGAGTGCAACAGCTTGCAAGTCATATTAAAATTGTACAAGATATTGGTACAGCCACATTTAGAATACTGTATACAGCTCTGGTCGCCACATTACCAAAAGGATGTGGACGGTGCAGAGAAGGTTTACGAGGATGTTGCCTGGTTTGGAACGTGCTAGCTATGAAGAGAGGTTGAGCAGGTTAGGTTTGTTTTCAGTAGAAGAAAGGAGATTGAGGGGGGAACCTCATTGAGGTTTATAAAATCATGAAGGGTATAGATAGGGTGGATAGAGACAAGCTTTTTCCCAGGGTGAAGGATTCTATAATGAGAGGTCACGCTTTCAAGGTGAGGGGCAAAAAGTTCAAGGGGGATACATGTGGCAAGTACTTCACACAGAGGATGGTGGGTGTCTGGAATGCATTGCCAGCAGAGGTGGTAGAGGCAGGCACGGTAGATTCATTTAAGATGCATCTAGACAGATGCATGACGAGGTGAGGCACAGAGGGATATGGATGCTTAGGAATGGGCGACAGGTTTAGACAGTAGATTTGGAATGGCTCGGGCTTGGAGGGCCGAAGGGCGTGTTCCTGGGCTGTAAATTTTCTTTGTACTTAGTTCTTAACTGCCCTCTGAGCAATTACAGATTGCCTACAATTGGGTCAGTTTGCTCACAAGCTTTCTACTGATATTTTTATAAGGAATCACACAGCAACAAACACAGGAGAGAAGAAACCAATGTATAGAGGAACAGCTAGCAATAGACAATAGGTGCAGGAGTAGGCCATTCTGCCCTTCGAGCCTGCACCACCATTCAATATAATCATGGCTGATCATCCTTAATCAGTATCCTGTTCCTGCCTTATCTCCATAACCCTTGATTCCACAATCCTTCAGAGCTCTATCCAACTCTTTCTTAAATGAATCCAGAGACTGGGCCTCCACTGCCCTCTGGGGCAGAGCATTCCACACAGCCACCACTCTCTGGGTGAAGAAGTTTCTCCTCATCTCTGTCCTAAATGGTCTACCCCGTATTTTTAAGCTGTGTCCAATTCAGAAAGTGATAGCATTTAGGGAGTTGCTCAGGTGCCTTTTAGTTTCGGCTACGGTTGGGAATACCTTTGCTAGGGAAATGATTGGGAAACATCTTCTGACAGACAGAATTAGAAGACTTTTCCTGAGGATGGGAATTCCATCTACCAGTTCTGTAGTAGGGTATATGGCTATGTGAAGCAGAGAAATCAGCTTAAAGAATATTGGGCATGGGGGGGGGGGGGGGGGGGGCGTTAAGGGGGGTTACGGAGACTGCAAAATGAATGTGGAGAGAAAAGGAGTCTGCAAATTGTCTGTGGGAGGGGAAGGGTCTACAAGAGGATTGTGAGGGCACAAAGAGGCTGAAAAATGAGCATGAAAGAAAGGGGCTGAAAACCATTTGAAACAGCAATGGAAGTTACCAGAGTGAGAAAGGGAGGCTAATGGAGTCGGACATTTTACACCATCAAAAAAAGAATATCCAGTCAACTGGGATCCACTAGAACTTTACTGTGATAATGAATTCTTTGCAAATGAATATGGAATTTCTTGTTTATGGTTGAAACAACTGCGTAGAGAGGAGGAAAACCTCACAGCCCTCTTGACCTGACAACGACACTTCCCTAAAGTTGAATTCACCAGTTTCAAAATCTCCATCTCCCCCCACCCCATCGCATCCCAGATCCAACCCTCTGACTTGGCACTGCCCTCTTGACCTGACTTCCTTTTCACCTATCCGCTCCACACTTTCTACCAAAGTATCACAATCAGTTCCTACTTTGCCCATCTTTCACCATGCCACCTACATTTTACCAATCCCTACACCCCTCTCCCTGTTTATTTCTCTGACCCTTTTCCCCCTCCCCAGTGCTGAAGGGTCATGCCTCAAACGTTTGACTCTCTTGCGCTTCAGATGCTGCCTGACCTGGTGTGCCTTTTCCAAATCACACTTTATCAACTCTTGCTTATGGTTGTGCAAGTTCAGGAGCTACTACCATACTTAGAAAATACGTTCTGAATGTAATTGACACTGTGTTAATTGGTAAATTTAAATTTGTGTTTGAGATTTGAGATGCAGTAAAGAAAAGTAGTAACTACTTGTTTAAATGTTCCTGTTGTTTTATATATGTGATGGAAAAGTGTTAGCTGTGATCTCATTAATTTGTAGAAGATATCTTTTGGGTTACAGAATTTGATATGTAGAAGGGTAGAAGAGTTATTTTGGAAAATAAAATTGTTGCCAGCCTCTTCCCTTGCACCAATCTCAGTACTGTGGTATCCAGAAAATTAATGTTTTCATTGTATGTTGCAACCTAAAAGATAGAGTGTTGACTGTAATTGAAGAAATTGGCGAATTCTAATTCTCTTTCTAGGTGCGTCCAAATTTGAGTTCAGTAGTAACTAAAATAATGGAGCCCTGTTACTACGTGGCAATATTACCCATTTAAATAAGTGATTGAAACTGAAAAAGTAGTCCTCAGAAAAATATCAAGAGGTGTCCTCAAAATAAGAACCAATTAAAAAAAATTGCTTTCACACATCTTAAAGAGTACCACTTAATGTATTACCAGCATATTTTTCTTCAATTCACATTTCTCATATATATATTACATATTGTGTAACCAAATATACACTTATTCCTCTTTGGTTGAAGTCAGTTTAACCCCCTCAACTACTGTTCTGTTCAATCATGAAGTGTCATGTTACTTGAAACTTTGTGCTTAGAATGAAATATAGAAGCAGAACAGCCCCAGAGAAGATGCTTGCACTTGTTTCTTTTCCCCCTAACTGATAGTAAAAAGTCATTTCTAGTTAGTCACCTTGCTAAGAAAAGAAAGAATAGTTAGATACGTATTACAATGTAGGCAATTTGCAATAATTTGCCAATCTGACAATGAGGAGAAAAGCAAAACTTACGTTTAAAGAATTGGATTCCAGGCAGTGGGTTATGACTCAAATTGTAAGCTGGAAGTAGTGTCAGTGCTGGAGTTACAAAAACTGGTAGCTTACTTCAACAATGCATTCCAAGGCTCAGATCTGAAGTATCCAGTCATCTACCATCTTTCTTTCCACCAAGTGGGATGGCACAGTGGCACAGTGGCTAGCACTGCTGCCTCACAGCGCCAGAGACCCGGGTTCAATTCCTGCCTCAGATGACGCTGTGTGTGGAGTTTGCACATTCTCCCCGTGACTGTGTGGGTTTCCTCCAGGTGCTCCGGTTTCTTCCTACAATCCAAAAATGTGCAGGTTAGGTGGATTGGCTATGCTAAATTGCCCATCGTGTTAGGTGAAGGGGTAAATGTAGGGGAATGGGTTGCGCTTCGGCGGGTCGGTGTGGAACTCTTGGGCTGAAGGGCCTGTTTCCACACTAAGTAATCGAATCTAAAGTCTTCATGATCCTTTAGAACTTTTAAACTATTTATGCCAGTCTGCACATCTCACTGTGTGCAAATTCTGTTGATAGACATAATAGAAAAACAGATTGAAAAAGTAGAAAATATATTAGAGTCATAGAGATGTACAGCATGGAAACAGATCCTTTGGTCCAACCTGTCCACGTCGACCAGATATCCCAACCCAATCGAGTCCCACCTGCCAGCACCCGGCCCATATCCCTCCAAACTCTTCCTATTCATATACCCATCCAAATGCCTCTTAAATGTTGCAATTGTACCAGCCTCCAACATTTCCTCTGGCAGCTCATTCCATACACGTACCACCCTCTGCGTGAAAAAGTTGCCCCTAAGGTCTCTTTCCCCTCTCACCCAAGCTATGCCCTCTAGCTCTGGACACCCCTATCCCAGGGAAAAGACTTTGTCTATTTATCCAATCCATGCCCCTCATACTTTTGTAAACTTCTATAAGGTCACCCCTCTGCCTCTGATGCTCAAGGGAAAACAGCCCCAGCTGTTTTCCTATAGCTCAAATCCTCCAACCCTGGCAACATCCTTGTAAATCTTTTCTGAACCCTTTCAAGTTTCACAACATCTTTCCGAAAGGAAGGAAACCAGAATTGCATGCAATATTCTAACAGTGGCCTCACCAATGTCCTGGACAGCCCCAACATGACCTCCCAACTCCTGTACTCAATACTCTGAACAATAAAGGAAAACATACCAAACTTCACTATCCTATTTACCTGCGACTCCACTTTCAAAGAGCTATGAACCTGCACTCCAAGGTCCCTTTGTTCAGCAACACTCCCTAGGACCTTACCATTAAGAATATAAGTCCTGCTAAGATTTGCTTTCCCAAAATGCAGCATCACGCATTTATCTGAATTAAACTCCATCTGCCACTTCTCAGCCCATTGGCCCATCTGGTCAAATCCTGTTGTAATCTGAGGTAACCCCTTTTGCTGTCCACTACACCTCCAATTTTGGTGTCATCTGCAAACTTACTAACTGTACCTCTTATGCTCACATCCAAATCATTTACGTAAAATGACAAAAAGTAAAGGACCCAGCATTGATCCTTTGCCAATCCACTGGTCACAGGCCTCCAGTCTGAAAAACAACCCTCCATCACCACCCTCTGTCTTCTATCTTTGAGCCAGTTCTGTATCCAAATGGCTACTTCTCCCTGTATTCCATGAGATCTAACCTTGCTAATCAGTCTCCCATGGGAAACCTTGCCGAACGCCTTACTGAAGTCCATATAGATCACATCTACGGCTCTGCCCTCATCAATCCTCTTTGTTACTTCTTCAAAAAACTCAATCGAGTTTGTGAGACATGATTTTCCACGCACAAAGCAATGTTGACTATCCCTACTGAGTCCTTGCCTTTCCAAATACATGTTCATCCGTCCCTCAGGATTCCCTCCAAAAATGTGCCCACCACTGAGGTCAGGCTCACCGGTTTATAGTTCTCTGGCTTGTCTTTACCGCCCTTCTTAAACAGTGGCACCACGTTTGCCAACCTCCAGTCTTCCGGCACCTCACCTGTGACTATTGATCTTACAAATATCTCAGCAAGAGGCCCAGCAATCACTTCTCTATTCAACAGCAGAGCTAATATATTGAGGCTAACTAACAGACACACAGTTGAAAGAACAAAGAACAGTGAGGTCTGAGAAAATAGAATCACGATCACAGGAGCTCTCTGTCAACTCACATTACAAAGAGGTATTGCTTGAACAAAACAAATAGAGACACCATACTATCAAGCACAGGACACCTTCACAGCAAATCTCCCACTTGAATCTATAATCTGTTAAAAGGTAATCAGCACCTGGAAATACTCAAATTCTGGGAAGGAAATCAAGAGTTTGATCTCTTCAGGAATGGGAAAGCAATGCGAAGGGCAGGTAAGATTTGAAAGTGTGTGGGAGGTGCAAAGCATGGGACCCGTGGCAGAGGAAGAGGAGCAGTCGGCATGTGGAAGGAGCAGAGAGCTCAAGGGGAGCGGAGCAGAAAGCAGAAATTAAGGGCAGCCAGGTGCAGTGAATGGGCAGCAGGAGGATTGGGGATAGGGAAAAGGGTGTGAAGGAGAGAATTTAGGGAGCTGTGAACAATACTTCAACTCTCAGTTCCGCTCTGCTGAGGACATGCAGGTTCTGGGCCTCCTTCATCACTATCCCCTTACCACCTGACGCCTGGAGGAAGAAGGCCTCATTTTCCACCTTGGGACCCTTCAATTCCATGGTATCAATGTGGATTTCACAAGTTTCCTCATTTCCCCTCCCCTCACCTGACCGCAACTCCGAACTTCCAGCTCAGCATTGTCCTTATGACCTGTCCCATCTGCCAATCTTCCTTCCTACCTATCCGCTGTACCCTCACCTCCGACTATCATCTTTACCTCCCGCCCCATCCACTAATTGCACTCTCAGCTACTATGCCCCCAGCCTCACTCCCCACCCCCCACCCATTTATCTTTCCACCACCGAGGCTCCCAGCCACACTCCTGATGAAGGGCTTTTGCCCGAAACGTCGATTTTCCTGCTACTCAGATGCTGCCTGACCTGCTGTGCTTTTCCAGCACTATTTTAATTTTGACAATAATCTCCAGCATCTGCAGCACTCGCTTAAGCCTAGCAATGAGACAGGCAAGTGGTGTGGAGGAAGTCCAAGGGGCAGGAGCTTTGAGATGCATTGGACGCTTTAGGGGGAAAAGGGCAACAGAGGAACAGGTGCAGGCATGCAATGGAATGGTCACATGGACAGGGACAATGGGAGGGGTTCGAGATATGGGCAAAGCAGTGAGCAGAGGCAAGGGAGCGGGTGCCTAGGAAGGCAGGTCGCAGGCAAGTTTGAGGAAGCAGTCAAAAGACAGAGTCTGTAGCAGTGAGGTCAGGTGGGGCAAGGAAGTGAGCTGGTTAAGAGACAGAGTGACAGCGCAAGGTGGGCAGCAGGAAGAGGAGGACAGAGGGGAAGGGGGTAGACAGTGGTAGGTGCAAAGGTGGTTGCAAGAGGAGAAAGCAGCAGCGACAATGATGGGGGGGTAGGGAGAGAGACACAGGAACACGGGCAGAGGGGGCAGGGCAGTGGTCAACAGGGGGCAGGGGCAGAGCTGCGGAGATGGGCCTGGCAAGTAAGGCAAAGTACAGGGGCAGTGACCTGGGAGGGGAAGGTACAGCTGGACGGGCATGGGATGGGGGATGGGGGATGGGGGATGGGGGATGGGGGAAGGGGGAAGGGGGATGGGGGAAGGGGGATGGGGGAAGGGGGAAGGGGGATGGGGGATGGGGGATGGGGGATGGGGGATGGGGGAAGGGGGATGGGGGAAGGGGGATGGGGGAAGGGGGATGGGGGAAGGGGGATGGGGGAAGGGGGATGGGGGAAGGGGGATGGGGGAAGGGGGATGGGGGAAGGGGGATGGGGGAAGGGGGATGGGGGAAGGGGGAAGGGGGAAGGGGGAAGGGGGAAGGGGGAAGGGGGATGGGGGAAGGGGGATGGGGGAAGGGGGAAGGGGATGGGGGAAGGGGATGGGGGAAGGGGGAAGGGGAAGGGGATGGGGATGGGGGAAGGGGGATGGGGGATGGGGGAAGGGGGATGGGGGAAGGGGGATGGGGGAAGGGGGATGGGGGAAGGGGGATGGGGGAAGGGGGATGGGGGAAGGGGGATGGGGGAAGGGGGATGGGGGAAGGGGGATGGGGGAAGGGGGATGGGGGAAGGGGGATGGGGGAAGGGGGATGGGGGAAGGGGGATGGGGGAAGGGGGATGGGGGAAGGGGGATGGGGGAAGGGGGATGGGGGAAGGGGGATGGGGGAAGGGGGATGGGGGAAGGGGGATGGGGGAAGGGGGATGGGGGAAGGGGGATGGGGGAAGGGGGATGGGGGAAGGGGGATGGGGGAAGGGGGATGGGGGAAGGGGGATGGGGGAAGGGGGATGGGGGAAGGGGGATGGGGGAAGGGGGATGGGGGAAGGGGGAAGGGGGATGGGGGAAGGGGGATGGGGGAAGGGGGATGGGGGAAGGGGGATGGGGGATGGGGGAAGGGGGATGGGGGATGGGGGAAGGGGGATGGGGGAAGGGGGATGGGGGAAGGGGGATGGGGGATGGGGGAAGGGGGATGGGGGATGGGGGATGGGGGATGGGGGATGGGGGATGGGGGATGGGGGAAGGGGGAAGGGGGATGGGGGAAGGGGGAAGGGGGATGGGGGAAGGGGGAAGGGGGAAGGGGGATGGGGGAAGGGGGATGGGGGAAGGGGGATGGGGGAAGGGGGATGGGGGAAGGGGGATGGGGGAAGGGGGATGGGGGATGGGGGATGGGGGATGGGGGATGGGGGAAGGGGGATGGGGGATGGGGGAAGGGGGATGGGGGAAGGGGGATGGGGGAAGGGGGATGGGGGAAGGGGGATGGGGGAAGGGGGATGGGGGAAGGGGGATGGGGGAAGGGGGATGGGGGAAGGGGGATGGGGGAAGGGGGATGGGGGATGGGGGATGGGGGATGGGGGATGGGGGAAGGGGGATGGGGGAAGGGGGATGGGGAAGGGGATGGGGGGAAGGGGATGGGGGATGGGGGATGGGGGAAGGGGATGGGGGAAGGGGATGGGGATGGGGGATGGGGGATGGGGGATGGGGATGGGGGAAGGGGATGGGGATGGGGGATGGGGATGGGGGAAGGGGAAGGGGATGGGGAAGGGGATGGGGTAGGGGAAGGGGCAGGTGGGGGTAAAAGGGGGATTGGATGGATCGGGGAGCGATAGGACTGAAACGGGACCAAGGGATACTTCCGGTGACGTGAACGCCCCTCGCCATTGTGCTTTCACAATGGTCACGGGGTCGCCGTCGGTGGCTGGAGCGAAAAGAGCTGCCCCTCTAACCGCACTCTCACGGCGCCAGGCCCACGCGCGGACACATTTGACCCCAATCCAAATCCTTAACAACCCTCACTCCGGAGGCCTCGCCGCTTCGCTGCAGCAGCACCGCCTGTCACGCTGTGGGCTAACGGAACGCCTACCCACCGACCTCGGACGACGTTGATCGTCACCAGGTTCAGTTCGTTGCCAAGGCTGAATCCGGCTGGCGGATGGAAGGGCCTCTGGAACGCAGCGTAATGACATCATCGCGTAACGACGTATGACGTTAGAGCGCCAGGAGCGGTCAATCAAAGACACTCGGGCTCATTGTTCATTCATCAGTACCACAGGTTGGCATCTGATGGCAACACGAGACAGCACACATACAGGATAAGGTTGTCGCGCTCTCTGTAACTGACCAATCAAAACCTTCTCCTTCCTTCAAAGCATCTGTGATTGCCGAATGGTTAAGGCGTTGAACTTGAAATCTCATAGGTTTTCCTCTTGCAAGTTCGAGCCCAGAAAAGTGGTGTCATTAAAGAGCAATTCTGACCAGAATAAGATCAGCCATGATCAGGCTAAAAGGCGGAGCGGCCTCGAAGGGCTGAATTGTCTTTGACCGCTCCTAATTCCGAAGTACACCTCTGGAACAATCTTTCAAGTGAAATTCGAGAATGGATTTTGAATGCTTTTGCAGAATATGAGCTAATCCGCTCACTGTTTCAGCGATATCAATAAGATATTTTTATGCAGCTCCATAACACGGATCGATTTCTAACTTCACGAAAATAATGCAGATTCGAGACCATGTTTGTGCTGCTGGTCGCATTCGCTCTCAAAAGGTCACACTCTCACTGCAACCTATCTCCTAACATCGGGCAAATATCCCATTTACTTGTCTCTGTGACTCACGCACATAAACCTCGCGTACAGGCACCCGTCTGTGTTCTTCCAGTTAACTCATGTTCCCTGAATTGTGCTATTTGCTGATGCTTGACGGGAGACTCTCAGCTGTTGGCACCTGGCGGCATTCGCAACTGAGAACCCATTTGTGGGACCTGAATTGCATTCCCGATAGAGATCAATTGTAGAGACCTGGCTCATTCTGAAAAGAGATCTGGCTCTGTGCACTTGGCTATATTCCCAATACAGATCTACATTTCCATATAACTGTACCTGCTGGTACTTGGTCGTCTTACCGAAAATCAGCACCTGTCAAAACATAATTAAATTCTCGGCATAGTGCCGACTTCCAGCGTCTGAAAGACCTTAGCCTGAAGTGTGATTTGAAAAGTTACCAGTTTCGGTTACTAATGCTAATTGAACACAGAACCAAAGTGATTGTGAAAATGAATCACAATGAAATAAGTTTTTGAGTCAGAAAGACATGGAATAAAGTACAACTAGTTAAAAACAGCAATTAATTACCGTAGTCGGCAGGATTCGAACCTGCGCGGGGAGACCCCAATGGATTTCTAGTCCATCGCCTTAACCACTCGGCCACGACTACTCATAGTAGTCTTTCGAAAGGTTGAGAAATTCAAGTCGTGTATATCGCTTTATATTTTTGTCATGTTTCAAGGGAGTTGTGCTGACATGAAACTTCATGGGATATTTGAACATAAATTTTCATCTGAAAATAACTGTCCTTGCTTTATCCCGGTCTTATAATATCTGGCAGGGATTTTTAACGCGATAACAGCAAGTTACTAGCGGTATTTGCTGCTCTAATTTTCATAAAATTAAACAATCACATCGAAAAAAAAATGATTACATTGACCTACCCGAGAGGGTCTTTTAGTTTAAATTCCAGAGAATGATTCAGGTCCAGAATCCCGAGGGTGGACAAAGACATAGAAGCTGAATGAGAGAGAATGAGCTCAGTTGAAACAATGTGACATATAGAACCTGAAATGTACAAGAGAAAGTGAGGACTGCAGATGCTGGAGATCAGAGACGAGAGTGTGATGCTGGAAAAGCACAGCAGATCAGGCAGCACTGGAATCGATGTTTAGGGCAGAGGCCTTTCATCAGGAAGGGCTTCTGCCTGAAACGTCAATTCTCCTGCCCCTCGGGTGCTGCCTGACCTGTTGTGCTTTTCCAGCACCACATTCTCGACCCTGAAACGTATCGACAAGTTTCACGATTCCAGCTCTTTAGCAGTTCTGGAAGAGAGGAATTGCTTCCATTGTCACGAATTTGAGATGTCCCAGAGCGCCTTCAGACATACGGTCAATAATTTGTGGGTAATACGTCGATTCTGCAGGTGCCAAAGGATCGTCTTCGAAACAACAGATAATAGTGCAATTACTACACATGCCACGATTTATGAGCTGCAAATATAGCACATATGAAAATTAGTTGAATTTTAAACTGATTGCTCAGTTGAAAATTATATCCGCCAGGAAACAACAAGAGTATAAGAAAAGGAAATGTTTAGGGAAACAAATATTCGCATATTACAGAAGAACGTTTAGAAATTTTAAATGGAAAAATGTCAGAAAAACTAAATTATCACCCTGTGTGTATTCCCACACACAAAGAGCGAGGGGTGGTCGGTTAGATTGCTCCGAAGGCTACTGGTGCCAGGCTGCGTCCAACCTACAACAGAAAAAAAATCAATGGCCATCCTTCAGCTTTACACAAATTTGATCTACAGCTGCTGAAAATACACAGCAGCACTGACAACATCATGAATCCAAAAGAGAGTTACACTTTTAAACTGGTATCCTTCCATTAGAATTATAAAAAAATCTGCCAGATCTGCTCAGCATTTCCATAATTTTCCATGTTTTGTCTCTCCCATCTTCAAAGGAGTAATGTGAGTCTACATCAGAAGCAGCCATGCATACAATCAATAGTTCGAGCTGTTATACAAAAGAGAAGAACTGTAGGAAATTCTCCAACAGTTCTCAAAGAATTGAAAACGTGCCGACAAGTTGAAGGTTTAAAAAGTCAACATACACCTAGCCCCTAAAGTGGTAGTATTGATTGTTAATTACCCCTGAGTGCAAGGTGTTCAAAAAGGTTAGGAAAGGAAGGAAAGCAGGACGATTGGTTAAATTAGTATCATGTCTCGCAAACTTGGTTGATGAGGGCAACACAGTGGACGTGATCTGTATGGATTTCAGTAAGGCATTTGACAAGTTTCCCCATGGGAGACTGGTTAGTAAGGTTAGATCTCATTGTTCTATGTTCTATATATTCCATGTATAGAATTGTACAGCGCAGAACAGGCTTATCTAAGGCTTATCTCTCTAATGTGGCTGAGTTGGCTACATTAGCAGGTAGGGCATTCCATGCCCTTACCACTCTCTGCGTAAAGAACCTGCCGCTGACATCTGTCTTAAATCTATCACCCCGCAATTTGTAGTCATGCCCCTTTGTGCACGCTGATGTCATCATCCTAGGAAAAAGACTTTCACTGTCTACCCCATCTAATCCTCTGATCATCTTGTATGTCTCTATCAAATTCCCTCTTCGCCTTCTTCTTGGCAATGAGAACAGGTTCAAATCTCTTAGCCTTTCCTCATAAGACCTTTCCTCTAGACCAGGCAACATCCTGGTCAATCTCCTCTGCATCTTTTCCAATGCCTCCACCTCCTTCCCGAAATCTGGGGACCAGAACTGTACACAGTATTCCAAGTGTGGGCGCATCAGCATTTTGTATATTGCAGCATGATATTGTGGCTCTGGAATTCAATCCCTCTACCAATGAAACCTAACACACCATATGCCTTCTTAACAGCACGATCAACCTGGGTGGCAACTTTCAGGGATCTATGTACATGGACTCCAAGATCCCTCGGCACATCCACACTACCAAGAATCTTTCCATCTACCCAGTACTCTGCCTTCCTGTTATTCTTCCCAAAGTGCATCACCTCACATTTAGCTGCATTGAACTCCATTTGCCATCTCTCAGCCCAATTCTGCAGTTTATTCAAGTCCCCCTACAACCTGTAACATTCTTCCACACTGTCCACTACTCCACCGACTTTAGTGTCATCTTCAAATTTACTAATCCATCCACCTATGCCTCTGCCTAAGTCATTTATAAAAATGACAAACAGCAGTGGTTCTAAAACAGATCCTTGTGGCACACCACTAGTAACGAGACTCCAGGCTGAATATTTTCCATCAACTGCCACTTGCTGCCTTCTTTCAGAAAGCCAGTTTCTAATCCAATCTGCTAAATCGCCCTCAATTCCATGCCTCTGCAGTTTCTCCAACAGCCTACCATGTGGAACATTATCAAAGGCTTTACTGAAGTCCATGTATGCCACATCAACTGCCCTATCCTCATCTACATGCTTGGTCACCTTCTCAAAAAAGTCAATGTGGTTTGTGAGACACGACCTGCTCTTGACAAAACCATGTTCACTATCTGAAATCAAATTGTTGCTTGCTAGATGATTATAAATCTGATCTCTGAAAATCCTTTCCAAAGCCTTTCCTACAACAGACGTATGGCTCACGGGTCTATGATTACCTGGGTCATTGCTACTGCCCTTCTTGAACAAGGGCACCATATTTGCAATCCTCCAGTCCTCTGGTACCAAATTTGTAGACAATGACGACTCAAATGTCAAAGCCAAAGGCTCTGCTATCTCCTCCCTAGCTTCCCAGAGAGTCCTTGGATAAATTCCATCCAGCCCAGTGGACTTGCCTACTTTCACTCCTTCTAGAATTGATAACACCTGTTCGTAACTAAACTCGATCCTTTCTAGTCTAATATCTCGTATCTCATTCTTCTCCTCAACAATATTCTCCTTTTCCTATGTGAGAACCGATGAGAAATGGTAGTTTAGCAACTCTCCGATCTCCACAGGGTCCACACTCAACTTCCCACTTCTGTCTTTGACTGGCCTTATTCCTACCCTAATCAGCCTTTTAGTTCCTCACATACCTATCGAGTGCTTTAGCGTTCTCCTTTATTCTATTTGCTAAAGACTGCTCGTGTCCTCTATTTGCTCTTCTTAACACTCTCTTTAAATACTTCCTAGCTTCTCTGTAACTCTCCATTGCCTCAGCTGAACCATGTTACCTCACCAACAAATAAGCCTCCTTCTTCTTCATAGAAAGGCATGCAATTTCTGTTGTAAACCACGTTTCCCTTACCTTATCACTTCCTCCCTGCCTGAAGGGACATACCTATCAAGAACATGCAATATCTGTTCCTTAAACAAGCTCCACATTTCCATTGTCTGCGTCCCCTGCATTTTGCTACCCCATTCAATGCAACCTAATTCTTGTCTAATCGCATTATAATTGTCCTTGCCCCATCAATAACTCTTGACCTGTGGCATGTACCTATCTCTTTCCATTGCTAAACTAAACGTAACTGAATTATGGTCACTCTCTTCAAATTGCTCACCTACAACTAAATCAAACACCTGGCCTGGTTCATTACCAAGCACCAGATCCAATAAGGCCTCCCCTCTTGTCGGCCCTTCGACATACTGTGTTAGGAAACCCTCCTGTACACATTGGCCAAAAACAGATCCATCTGACGTACTGGAGTTCGAGCATTTCCAGTCAATGTTGGGGAAGTTAAAGTCCCCCACAATGACCACTCTGTTCCTTTCACTTCTACCCAGAATAATTTTGCTAATCCTCTCTTCCACCTCCCTGGAACTCAGGGAAGGACTATAAAAAACTCCAAGCAGCGTGACCTCTCCTTTCCTTTCTCTAACCTCAGCTCACACTCGAAGAGTCCTCATCAAATGTTCTCTCAGCCACCGTTATAATATCCTTGACTAACAAGGCCACGCCTCCCCCTCTTTTATCACCTTGCCTGTTCTTAATGAATGACCTAAAATCAATGTTTCGGGCAAAAGCCCTTCATCAGGAATACAGGAGCTAGTTTAAATCCAACCGAATAGCACCAGCAAATTTCCCACCCAGGTTATTAGTACCCCTCTGGTTCAATTGAAGACCGTCTTGCTTGTAAAAGCCCCACCTTCCCCAGACTGAGCCCCAATTATCCAAGTATCTGAAACCCTCCCTCCTGTACCATACTTGCAGCCACGTGTTCAGCTGATATCTCTCCCTATTCATTGGCTCGCTATCACGTGGTACGGGTAACAAACCAGAAATAACAAGTCTGTTTGCTCTAGCTCTCAGCTTCCACCCTAGCTCCCTGACATTCTGCCTTACACCCCTGTCCCTCTTTCTACCTATGTCGTTGATACTTACATGGACAATGACTTGAGGCTGGTCACCCTCTCACTTCAGGACCCCAAAGATACGATCGAGACATCACAGACCCTAGCACCTGCGAGGCAACATGAGTCTCGTTCACTCCCAACAAACCTTCTATCTGAGCCTCTAAATGTTGAGTCCCTAATGACTAACACTCTCCTCCTTTCCCTCCTTCCCTTCTGTGCAACAGGGACAGGCTCTGTGCCAGAGCCCCACTGGGCCCCACTGCATACGACTGGTAAGATGTCCCCCTCAACAATATCCAAAACGGTATACACATGTTTTTCATGGGGAACGGCCACAGGGGATCCCTCCCCTGATTTTTCTTTCCCCCCTTCGAACAGTCACCCAGCTTTCTTCGTGCAGGAAATACTAGCCATTTGGGTACAGGACTGGCTCAAAGGTAGAAGATAGAGGGTGGTGGTGGGTTGTTTTTCAGAATGGAAGCCTGTGACCAATGGAGTGCAACAAGGATCGGTCATGGATTCACTACTTTTCATCATTTATATAAATGATTTGGATGTGAGCAAAAGAGGTATAGTTGGTAAGTATGCAGATGACACCAAAATTGGAGGCATAGTGGACAGCAAAGAAGGTTAATTCAGATTACAACGGGATCTTGATCAGATGGACCAATGGGCTGAGAAGTGGCAGATGGAATTGGATAAATGTGAGCTGCTGCATTTTGGGAAAGCAAATATTAGCCGGGCTTATACATTGAATGCAAAGGTCCTATGGAGTGTTGCTGAACAAAGAAACCTAGAAGTGCAGGTTCATAGCTCCTTGAAAGAGGAGTGGCAGGTAGATAGGATAGTGAAGAAGGTGTTTAGTATGTTTTCTTTTATTGGTCAGAGTATTGAATACAGAAGTTGGGAGGTCAGATTATGGCTGTACGGGACATTAGTTAGGCCACTATTGGAATATTGCATGCAATTCTGATCTCCTTCCTATCGGAAAGCTGTAGTGAAACTTGAAAGGGTTCAGATGGATTAACAAGGAAGTTGCCAGGGTTGGAGGATTTGAGCTATAGGGAGAGGTTGAATAAGCTAGAGCAGTTTTCCCTGGAGCGTCAGAGGCTGAAGGTTGACCATATCGAGGTTTACAAAATTATGAGAGTCATGGATAGGATAAATAAACAAAGTCTTTTCCCTGGGTCGTGGAGTCCAGAACTAGAGGGCATAGGTTTAGGGTAAAAGGGGAAAGATATCAAAGAGACCCTAAGGCTCAAGGTTTTCACGCAGAGGCTGGTATATGTCTGGAATGAGCTGCCAGAGGAACTGGTGAAGGGGAGTGAAATTGCAACATTTAAAAGGCACCTGGATGCGTATATGAAAAGGAGGGATTTGGAGGGGTATGGGCCAGGTCCTGGCAGGTGGGACTAGATTGGATTGGGATTTCTGGTCAGCGTGGACGAGTTGGATCGAATGGTCTGTTTCCATACTACGACACCAGGATTCTATGGATGAGGAGAACATCGAACTGATGAAATAGAACAACATAGGAGTTTCAAAGACAAAATCTGGCGAAAGGTAGAGACTAAAAACTGTTCACTGACACTGAACAGTCCAGTTGAGAGGCCAGCTGATCTGGAAAGGTGAACAAATTGTGAACACAGCTCATACTAAGAATGTCTATGACAACATTTTGTATCATAGTTCAGGATTGTTAAGGTAATCGTAGTATCTTATTTAGATATGACTGACCATATTTCCACATAATTGCACACAGCAAAATCATTCAGACCTCCAAATTTTATAGACGTTGAATTGCTGCTTATTAATTCTCCCATGCTGAACAACATTAAAAATAAGTGGTTTATCAAATCTGCCATCACGAATATCTATCAATGCCGAATAATTATGACTCAGTGATATATGAGCTAATTTGAACACGTTGGCACTTCTTTCTCTCTCTTAATTTAAGTTAGTGTCTTCATTCCTTCTTCCAAGTGTACACTGACACATTTTCACTCATACTCCAATTTCGATATGATGCTCGTTTTATATGGACATTCTAGCATGTTCCTTCACTTTCAATTCATTCTGTTCCTTCTTTGTCTTCAGGAGCAAGAAATGTCATCACAGATGATTCTCTGGTTATGACATGCATTTTAACAATGCTTTTGATAAGGCCTCACATGGAGAAGTTAATTGCAAAAATTGAAAGATTTGAAATTTGGGTGAATATTCTGATATCGATTTGAATTAGTTGGCAAACAAAAACAGAATGGAATCAAACTGTCTATTTTTTTCTCGCTGATGCATTGATGAACAGTATATTGCTGCAAAATAAAACTAAGTGAGGTTTGAGTGAGGAAGATAAGTGGAAGCATCAGGGCATTCTAGAAGCATTGCACATGCAAGCAAGATGATGCAGTACAGTGTGAATAAGTATGCATTTATGCAAACTGATGTGAAAACAGAAAGGTGGCTTCTTATTTAAATATTATATATTGGGAAAAATAGCCTTTCATTTAGGATCTGGGTGTCTTTGCAAACCAGTCAATGAAAATATAGATATAGAACTAGACCTGGAATTTTGCGTACAGTTGTGATCTCCCCGCCTTACAGAGGATGCACTTACCAGAGAGGGAGTACAGGAGCACTTGAAATGGCAGCATTGTCACTTAAGAATAGACTGGCTCAGCTAGGTATGTATCCACTTGAGGTTAGAAAAATGGAACAGAATCTGATTGAAATGCATAAAATTCTCACAGGAATAGAGAGAGAGTAGCTGGATGTTTTCACTCTGGTTGCAGAGTATCGAACGAGGAATCTAGACTTAGTATCGAATATCGAACATAGAACAATACAATGCAGAACAGGCTCTTTGGCCCTCAATGTGAACTATTCTAAGCCCACACTATCGCATCATCATCCATATTCTTATCCACGGACTGATTAAATACACCTAATGTGAATGAGTTAACTACAGTACCAGGCAAGGCATGATACAACTTAAAGGCACTCAAAGACCGAATATCCACAGCTCACCGTAGTGGAAAATTGCAAAACTTCTCAAGGCTTAGACAAAAATCAAATAGTCCTCATTATGGTCATAAATCACAATGCCTTATTTTAAAATTGTACTCGACTGCTTCTAGATCCATTAATGAGGGAACACAATTTAACTCCGCTATCCTGTTTATCTCTTCAAATATTTTGCAACTTTCGATGAGATTACCTGTCATGTTTTGAAGCTGTAGAAAATTAAGGCCGGATTTCCTCAATTTCAATTCACAGGACAAACGCCCATCTATTGTGTCAAGCCTAATGAACATTCTTGGTATTCCTTACACGGCAATAGTATCTTTCCTAAATTGAGGATTGTATCCTAACTCCGGTCTAATCGGGCAACCATACATTGGAACTAAGACTTCTTTCTCGTCCCCTAAAATCCTTCGCCTGGAAAGGTTGTCATTCTGCAGCGTTCACAGCAGATTTCTGTAACTGCTGCGAAACATCAATGACTTATTAAAAACCACGCGAAGATGCATTTCTACAAGTCTACATCAGACATTCCATCAATCAGTTTTCAAGCTGTTACCTTCGACAAAATAATCTACTCTTTCCCACCTGGCAAGTATGGTGAAGTCAAATAGTTGCTATTTATTAAATCATGAGGGGCACAGATCGAGTCTAGAAGGTATTTTTCCCGCTGGTGAGGGAATCCAAAACTAGAAGCATAGGCTTAAAATGAGAGGGTAAAGATTTAAAATGAACCTAAGGGGCATCTTTTTCATGCCTGTCTCGAATGAGCTGCCAGAGAAAGTGGTGGAGACTGGTACAACTTCAAGACTTTATGGTATCTGGATGGGTATATGAGGAACATGGATTTAGAGAGATGTAGGACAAATGAGAACAGATTAATTTTGGATATCTGCACAACATGGTCAAGTTGGACTGAACGTTCGCTTTCCGTGCTGTATTGCTCTGTGATTTGATGACTCGGGAACAACCACAAATAGAATGCAATCGAATTCCGCCAAAACGGTTTCCAGCTCCAAATCTTCGGTCAATCTTATTGTCTTAAACTCACAAGTTCTTTAGCTGATGTCCGGACTTAAGGGTTTCATTCCTGGAACCATTTCTGTAAATCGGTTCTGCATTCTTTCTAAACTCTATACCTTTTCTCTAATGGGCGCCAGTGTTTAGGTAATTTTCATGGACATTTCTGATATCATATTGCGCTGAATATTAAAACTCAGCGGCATATCCACTTCGGGACCAGGTGCTGGACAATTTAGTCAATATCGATCGGAAATGCGGATACGATGAGGCAAATGACTTGTTTTCGTGTGGTGTCATTTCCGCAAGTTCAGCTGTGTCAGAATCCAGGTTGCGATGAGCGCCTGTCAACCTGAAAAGGTGACGTTCGCCTGGGTCTCTGCAAAGGATTTGGTGAAATCATTGCGTCCTGACAATTTGTTCTTCCAACAACTTATATGTTTCATGGATTTGGGTTCATTTACTATGAAAATTGTGGATGCTGCGGAAGCTGTGATGGCCGAGAGGTTAAGGCGTTGGATTCGAAATCCAATGGGGAATTCCCTGCGCAGGTTCGAATCCTGCTCACAGCGTTAACTGCCGTCCGTGTCCTTTTATCCACGTTCATAGACAGGTTGTTGGCTGTGCACGAGTCCGTTAGCACAGCATCTTCTGAATGCTTGCTCTTCATTCCTGTGATTGAGACCCACACTGAAGTTAATAATAGAATTTCAATTGGACATCAATGCTCAATCGTATGAAAGTAGCGTGAAGAGCAGTTGACTGAGCACACAGCCCCGGGGTTTCCCCGTGCTCAGTTTGATGATTTTGAAGATGTCGTTCCCAATCCGGGCTGTCTCAGGTGTCCCAGTCATTAGGGTCCAGTTACAGAGGAACGTATTCAAGAGCAGTGCACTCAGCTTTCCATACAGGTGCTGACGAATGATACTGCTGAATGCAGAACTGAAGTTAATGAACAGTAATCTGATGTAGGTGTCCTTCTTCAACAGGTGGGTGAGGGCCAGATGCAGGCTGGTGGAGACAGCATCATCTGTTGAGCGGTTGGAACAATGCACACTGCAGGGTGTCCAGTGAAGGTGGGTTGGGGCGGTGGGCAGCAGGGTCCTAATATACCTCATCACGGGCCTCTCGAAACAATTCATGATGTTTAGTGTTAATGCAACGGGGCAGTAGCCATTGAGGCAAGATACTGAAGACTTCGTCGGCACAGGGACGATGGTAGGGGCCTTGAAGCACGTTGGAACTATGATACAACTCAGGGAAATGTTAAAGATGTCATTCTGCATGTGATGTTATGTGGACCAGCAGGCTTATGTCGGTTGACGCTGCATAGAGTTTTCCTCACGTCAGTCGTGATAAGACTCAAAACCTAGTCATTGGGAGGGGAGATGGTCCTCCTAGCTTCCACATCATTTCATGCCTCAAACCATGCAAAGAAGTTATTCAAATCATCCGGGAGGGTGGATATTACCAGCACAAGCAGGCGATGCTATGCTGTAGCTGTTGATGGTCTTAATACTCTACTACATGCTCTGCATATTGCCGCTGTCCTGAAAAAGGTTGTATATTCTCTGTGCGTATGCAAGCTTTTACTCTTTGATGGCCCATGATCACCATCTATAGTTGCCTAAAGGGGTGTCTTGGTGAATATGTGCACGAAAATCATAACCTCAATTAGCACTTTTTAAAATAGAATAATTACAGTGCGGAACCAGGTCCTTCGACCCCACAAGTCCACACCATCGCTGCAAAGAGTAACCCAATCAAACACATTCTCCTACCTAATTATCCTGTATTTACACGTGACAAATGCACCTAAACTTGAAAACTGTGGGGAATGTCACATGGCCAGTTCCGCTAATCTGCACATCTTCAGATTGTGAGAGAATTTTATACCATCATGAACGAGAAGTTCAGGAGCAGGAAAAAGAATAGAATAAAATGCTTCAATGAGCTATTTCGCACTCACTACGTCTGAGTTATGACAATAGGCGTGTTTGACATTTTGTTCTTGTGACGGTGACTAAAAGTAGGAAAGAATGAACTGAGCTAGCATGCAGAACGACTTACTTTTCTTGTTGCGCACTCCCAGTTTCTTCAGAATATAACCTTTTTGCAAGCTGTACTTAGGATTGAAAAATGCACAAAAAAAAAACACATTCATTCAATGTCTGCTTCACTCCACGGGCATCTGTCCACAAATTCACTTATTATTTCGTGCAATATTTTAAAGTAACCCTTATTTTCAATGCTGACAATGTCCATTCTGCTGTCACTCTGGTGAGTGGAGGTACCTGTTATAATTTCATCATTTGATTCACCAGTGTCATTTGGGGTGGCGGATCAGCTACAATATAACGCCAGATCCACATGCATCTCATTCAAACTCAATGTCCTCTGAGCAGCTAGGGATGTATTATAAACGCTGACCTAGACAGTCACATAATCATCCCGTGAATGATTTTTTGAAAATCAACAGTGAGACGTTAGGGAATGGAATACACGAGGCGGAAATGTCCTGGAAACAAAAACAACTCAGGCATTCAAGAGGGCATTGGGTAATGATATGGATAGAAATAGTGTGCAAAGTTACGGCGAAAAATCATGAGATATTCATGAGGTAATAATTCTCATTTCACAATCGCTACCAGGCACATTTCAGAGGAGGTTCACTAGAATGTTCCCAGGAATGAAAAGCTTCACACATGAGGAACGTTTGATGACTCTGCGTCTATACCGGATAGAGTTTAGAAGAATGAGGGGGTATCTCATTCAATGATAAAGAATACAGAATGGCCAAGGCAGAATAGATGTTGGATTTTTAGGAGAAACTGGTACCCGAGTGCGTAGCTTTAGGGTAAAGGGAAGACGTTTTTGAACGGAGTGAAGGAGAAATCTTTTCAGACAGAGAGTGGTGAATCAAGGGAATTCATTGCCACAGAAGGCTATAGAAGCCAGGTCATTGAGTATATTTAAGACTGAGGCAGGTTAATGAATAATAATGTGAATCAACGATTCTGGGGAGAAGGCAGGATACTTGGACTGAGAAACTGATCAGCCATGATTGAAAGGAGGAGCAGACCCAATGGGTTTAATTTCGTAATTTCTGCTTCTATACCTTATGGTCTAAGACATATCGAATGTCGCCGTTTTCCGCCGTAACGATGTTGTGATTCTATGAACTGTGTCTTCAGTCCAATCGCTCCTTTATCTCCGTCTGACAACATGCGCTCCGAAGTATAGTTAACTTATGGAAGGGCAGAGATAGACTTGTTTGGCAACATTCTGTGACGAGTCTTGTGATGCAATCAATGTTACCAGAACTCTGGACCCTTATCCGCAGGGCAGTTTTTAAGCGTATGAGACGTGGTCTGTATATTTACTGAGAACTGCAGATACTGGAGTCCTGATGAAGGGCTTTTGCCTGAAACGTTGAATTTCCTGCTCCTCGGATGCTGCTTGACCTGCTGTGCTTTTCTGCACCACTCTGAAAGAGAGAGAATGCTGTCAACGGAGTTGTTAACTCTGAATGAAGTATCTTTGGAGTGTCCGCAGGTTAGTAGGGAATAGACAGAAGAGCACGAGTGGGCGAGTTATTCTGGAAAGCCTGCTCTACTATTTAAGTTGACCACGGGTGCTCGAACATGCCGAAGCCTTGTGCAGGCATAACCACATAAAGTTTCAGACGGTTGTTAATTGGAAAACGAGCAAACACAACTTTAAAGGCACTCAAAGACCGAATATTCAAAGCTCACTGCAAAGGAGAATTGCAAGACTTCTTAAAGCTTAGACTAAAATCAAGTAATCCTCATTGTGGTCATAAATCACAATGCCTTATTTTAAAATTGTGTCTGCCTGCTTCTAGATTCCTTCATGAGGGAACATAATTTAAATGCGCCATCCTGTTTATCTCTTCAAATATTTTGCAACTTTCGATGAGATGACCCGTCATGTTCTGAAACTGTAAAAAAAAAATTAAGGCCAGATTTTCCCAATTGAAATTCACAGGAGAAATACCCATCTATGTTGTCAAGGCTAATGAACATTCGTGGTATTCCCTGTACGACAATAGCATCTTTCCTAAGTTGAGGATTATAAATCCCCATACTGTACTCCAAGTGCGGTCTAACCGCCCTACCAGACATTGGAAATTAGTTCTTTCTCGTGCCCTAAAATCCTTCAACTGGGAAGATTGTCATTCTCGAGCTTTCACAATAGATTTCTGTAACTGCTGCTAGACTTCAATGACTTATTAAAAACGACGCTAATGCGCATTTCTACAAGTCTGTACATTAGACTTTCTACATCAAATACTTTTCAAGATGTTCCCTGTGAAGAAATAATCTACGCACCTTTCCCACCTGCCAAGTATGATAAAGTCAATTAGTTACTATTTATTAAATCATGAAGGAAATGGATAGAGTGACCAGACAATGTGAGGGAACCCAAAACTAGAGACCATAGGTTTAAAACTACAGGGTAAAGATTTAAAAGGGAACTAATGGGGAAACATTTTCACATGTGTCTAGAATGAGCTGCCAGAGAAAATGATGGAGACTCGCACAACTGCTACATTTAATGATATCTGGATGGTTTTACGAGTAAAAAGGGTTTAGAGAGATGTAGGCCAAGTGTTGACAAATACGACCAGATTAATTTAGGATATCTGTTCGGCATGGTCAAGTTGGATCGAAGGGTAGTTTTCCATGCTGTATTGCCGTATGACATGCTGACTCCAGAACAACCGCAAAATGAATGCAAATGACTCCCGTCAAATTGGTTTCCAGTTCCAAATCTTCGGTCAATCTTCAAATCTTCCTCTCTTATACTCACAAGTTCTTTACCTGATATCAGAATTTAAGAGTTTCATTTTTGCAACCATTCCTGTAAATCGGTTCTGTATTATTTCTAATTCCTTTATCTTTTCTCTAATGTGGTCCAGTGTTTTGGTACTTAGCGTGGATGTTTCTGATATCATATTGCGCTGAATATGAAACTCAGCAGCATATACGTTTCGGGACCAAGTGCTTGACAATTGAGTCAAAGTCGATTGGAAGTGCAGACGCAATGAGGCAAAGGACTTCTTATAGTGTGGTGTCAATTCCGTGAATCTATAACTCAATGAAGAGTTATTCCAGCAAGTTCAGCTATGTCAGAATCCAGGTGCCAGACCGACAATTTTCGATTATTCTACATTTATACAGTCACAGAGTCATACTGATGTTGTGCAAGGAAACATACCCCTCAGTCTAATTCGCCCATGCAGACCAGATATCCTAACCTAAACTATTTCCATTTACCAACACTAGGCCTATATTTCGCTAAACACTTCTTATTCATAGAATCATCCAGGTGGCATTTAAATGCTTTAATGTTACCAGTCTCCACAATTTCCTCGTCAGCTCTTTCCATGCATACACCACTCTCAGGTTCCTTGGACAACTTTCAGCTCTAACTCTAAACATAGGCCCTTTAGTTCTGGACTCCACCAACCAAAGGAAAAGGCTTATTCGATTTGACAGGGTAAAGATTTAAAAGGACCTCACGGGCAGCTTTTTCATGCCTGTCTGATGTGGTGGAGTCTGGTCCAACTGCAAGATTTAATGGCATCTGGATGGGAAGATCAGTAACAAGGATGTAGAGGGACATGGGCCAAATGTTGGAAAATGGGACCAGATTAATATAGGATATCTGTCCAGCATGATCTAGTTGAACCGAAGGGTCGTTTTCCGTGCTGTATTGCCGTATTGCTGAATGACTTGATGACGCCAGAACAACCACAAAAGGAATGCAAGCGATTCCTTCAAAATGGTTTACAGCTCCAAATCTTCGGTCAATCTTATACACAAAACTTCATTAGTTGATGTCAGACTTTCATTCCTGGAACCATTTCTGTAAATCGGTTTTGCATTCTTTCTAATTCCTATATCTTTTCTCTAATGTGCTCCAGTGATTATTTAATTAACATGGACATTTCTGGTATGATATTTAGATTAATATTAAGATGTATAAGATTATTAAAGGATTAGACACTCTGGAGGCAAGAAACATGTTTCCGCTGATGGGTGAGTCGCGAACCAGAGGACACACTTTAAAAATAAGGGGGAGGCCACTTATTACAGAGTTGAGGAGAAACTTCTTCATCCAGAGATGGGTGTTTGGAATGCTCTGCGCCAGAAGGCTGTGGAGGCCAAGTCTCTGGATACTTTCAAGAAAGATTTGGACAGAGATCTCAAGGATAGTAGAATCCAGGGTTATGGGGATGAGGCAGGAACAGGATACTGATTGAGGATGATCAGCAATGATCATAATGAATGGTGGTGCGGGCTCGAAGGGCAGAATGGCCTACTCCTGCACCTATTGTCTATTAAAACTCAGCGTCATATCCACTTCGGGACCGGGTTCTTCACAATTTAGTCAATATCAATCGGAAGTGCGGACACAATGAGGCAAATGACTTGTTTTCGTGTGGTGTAAATTTTGTGACTCTATAATTCAACGAAGTTCCCGCAAGTTCAGCTGTGTCAGAATCCAGATTGTGATGAAAGCCTGTCAACCTGAAAAGGTGACGTTCGTTGGGTCTCTGCAAAGGATTTGGTGAAATCATTGCATCTTGACGATTTGTTCTTACATCAACTTATATATTTCATGGATTCGATTGTTTCAGTACGAAAATGGGCCACAAACGCGCAGCTGTGATGGCCGAGAGGTTAAGGCGTTGGATTCGAAATCCAATAGGGGTACCCTGCGCAGGTTCGAATCCTGCTCACAGCGATGTAATCTGTGCTTCAAGCTTTGAATTTTGGATATGTTGGAGCCTGAGCGTTGTGATTAATTCAAATTCAATGTTCGAATGGAAAGAATCAGAAGTAATTTCAAAACTGACCAAGTCATCGAAAAGAATAGATTCTTTGTCGCGACACAAAAAAAGCCACCAAATACCAACATGAGTGAGTTTGAACGCAAGTACTATCGTGAAATTTGAATGTTCGGGCGGGAATGAAGAAGCAATGCAAAACATGTAACAGTAAACGACGCATGCTTCAGTTTCTACGATCTGTTGAAAGACAAGCTGAGATAATATTTCCGACCACAATTTGTGATTATTCCACATTAATAGAGTCAAAGAGTCATACAAATGTAGAGCAAGGAAACAGACCCCTCTGTCCAATTTGTACATGCAGACCAGATATCCTAACCTAATTTATTCCCATTTGTCAGCACTCGGCTTATATCCCGCTAAACACTTCTTATTCATAGCATCATCCAGGTTGCTTTCAAATGATTTTAGTGTACCAGCCTCCACCACTTCCTCTGGCAGCACCTTCCACGCACGTACCACCCTCTGCATGAAAATGTTGTCCCTCAGGATTCTTGTATAGCTTTCAACTCTAACTCTAAACATAAGCCCTTTAGTTTTGGATTCCACCACCCGAGGGACAAGACCTATTCTGTTTACCCTACTCATGTCCACCATGATTTTATAAACCTGAATAAAGTCACCCCTCAGTCTTCGATGCTCCAAGGAAAACAGCCCCAGCCTCTTTTCAGCCTCTCCCTATAGCTCAAATCCTCCAGACCTGGGAACATTCCTGTCAATCGTTTGAAGCAGTTCAAGTTTCACAGCATTCTTCTGATAGGAAGGAGACAAGAACTGCACACAATATGGCAACAAAGACCTAACCAGCGTCACGTATAATAGCATAATAATCTCTCAATTCAAATACTCAATGCTCTGAACAATGAAGGTAAGAATACTAAGCAGCTTCTTCACAAACCTATCTAAAATGCATCTCAACTTTCAAGGAATTATGACCTGCACTCCAAGGTCTCTTTGTTCAGCAACACTTTCCAAAACCTTGCCATTAAGTGTCGATCTGGAAAAAGCACAGCGGACCATAGATGTTCCCTGAAAGACTCACCAACTTTGCGCTCGGTCGGAAATGGAGATGACCACATCAAGAGCAACAGATGCAGTAAATCAGGTTTGAGGAAATCCAGAGAAATCTCTAGTGGGTTCCAATAATTCTTTGGGGCCTTTTTGGGTGATACGAGAGAGTAGAGTAAAGTAGAGGGAGAGAGTTGAGGACCTTTATTTGTCATTTCTACCATTTACATCTGATGCAATAGAAAGGTGGCAATATTGCTCGAGGAACAAATTGCTATTTGAACACACAGTCATACACAGGACAGCTTTAAGTGCATAAAATGTGCAAAACATGCAAGTCAGCACAATAATTCCTGACAAGACAAGACAATAGAGACAATGGTGGACAAATTGCGATGTAACAATGAATGGTCATTATTAAAATATTGTTTTAGCAGCCATTCAAAACGTCGTCCAACAACTGCAAATGGAAGAGACTGTGATCATTCAGTGTCATGAAATCTGATAGCTTATGTGAAGAAACCTTTGTAGAGTCTGGCTGTGAGCGACTGAATGCTCTGGTTACTTTTGCCAGATGGCAGGACTGTGAAACCATGCATAGAGATTGTTCAATTCATCCGGGAGGCGGGCATCACCAGGACAACCAGACAATGCTATGCTGTAGTTGGTGATCGTCTTAATACTCTTCTACATGCTCTGCATATCGCCGCTGTCCTGATAAAGGCTGCATATTCTCTGTGCGTATGCATGCTTTGCCTCTTTGATGGCTCATGACTACCATCTCTAGCTGCCTGAGAGAATGATGAATTAATGTCGTATAGATCGCATTTACTTATTGTTCATGTTTCATGGTAGCTCTTCTAAACTCAAATTTCACAAGATACTTGAACATAAATATTCATCTTAAAATAACTACTCTCGCGTAATTTCGTTCTTTAAATATCCGGCAGGGATGTTTAATGCAAGAACAGAAAATTACTGGCGGTATTTGCTTCTCCGCATTTCATACAGTTACACAGTCAAATCGTGAAAAAAAAACTGTGATTGCAATGATCTACCCGAGAGAGACTTAAATTCCAGACAGCGATTCAGGGTGAACAAAGAGACGAAGACAAAGAACGAGAATGAGATAAATGAGCTCGGTTGAAACGCTGCGACATATAGATTGTGAAATGTGTCGACACATTTCACGATTCCTTCCCTTTAACATTTCAGGATATGAGGAATTGCCTCCATTGTCACGAATTTGCGAGGCCACAGAGTGCCTTAATACATGCGGTCATTAATTAGGGGGAATTACGCCAGTTCTGCAGCTGCCAAAGTAGCATTTTAGGAATAATATGTAATTATGCAGATTTTTTTTAGAAAGTTTTAATACATATTCCATTACTTATAAGCTGTAAATATATTAGTTATAAAAATTAGGCGAACTTTGAACTGATTGCTCAAATAAAAATATATAGTCCAGGAACTAATAATAACGTATATGTAAAGGAAATTATTAGAATCGCAAATATTCGCCTATTGCAGACAGAGACAGGAGAACATCTAGAATTTTGAAATGTAGAAATGCCAAAAAAAACCCTGAATTATCATTCTGTGCCTGTCTTCACAGAGAAGGAGCAAGGAGTGTTCGGTAGGTTGCTCTGAACGCTGTTGATGCATGCCAGAAAAGAAAAGCTCAAAGGCCATCCTTTAGCTTCAGACAAAAATGATCTACAGCTGCTGGAAATGCACAGAAGTGCAATGAAAACAAAACCGGGTTCGACTTTTAAGCTGTTAACCTTGCATTAGAATTGAAAATATTGCCAGATTTGCGGAGCTTTTCGATAAATCTCCGTCTTTTGTCCCTCCCAACTTCAAAGGAATAACGTGAGTCTACATCAGAAGCAGCCATGTGTCCATTGAATAGTTCAAGCTGTTATTCAAAAGAGAAGAACTGTTAGAAATGCTTCAACAGTTCTCAAGATTTCAGAACGTGTCGAAAAGTGAAGGCTCTAGTTTACATATGTCTTATTTGATGTCCGACTCTCATTGCAGATTTGATTCAGTTCGGCAGCTACGGTGCGGTTGAAGGTTTAAAAAAGTCAACAGAGATCGAGTCCCTAAGGGAGTAGAATTGATTGTTAATTGCCCTGGAGTGCAAGGTGTTCAGAAAAGATATGAAAGAACGAAAAGGAGGATGATTGGTGGCATTCGTTGAGGAGAATATTGAAGTGATGAAAGAGGACACCGAAGAAGTTTCAAAGACAAAATTGGATCAAAGATAAATACAAAAAAGTGTTCAATCACACTGAGCAGTGCAGTTTATAGGTCACCTACTCTGGAAAGGTAGTAGCTGAACAAATTGGGAGCACCGTTCATCATGAGAAAGCCGATGATAGCATTTTCTATCATCGTTCAGAAATGTAAGTTTCTAGTGTTATCTTATTTAGATGTGAGTGACCATATTTCCACATATTTGCACACAGGAAAATCATTTGTAGCTCCAAATTTTGGAGACGTTGATTTGCTTCCTATTGATTCTCCCATGCTGACCAACATTGAAAATAAGAAACAGGAACATATATGTCATTGCCAAATAATTCTGACATGGTGGCCTGTGAGCTCTCTATTTTGAAAACTTAGCACATCTTTCTCTCTTTTAAATTAAGTTCGCGATGCTCTGTCCACCGCCCAAAATTTCAAATGGACGTTCTATGAAGTTCCTTCACATTGAAGTGACTCCATTTCTTCCTTGTCTTCAGGAGCAGGAAACGTCAATATAAGTGACGTTTTTGATTATGACATAGATTCTCAGAATGCTTTTGATCTGGTCTGACATGGAGAAGCTATTTGGGAAAACTGAAAGACTTGAAATTTGGTGGAATATTCTAATATGGATGTTGAATTAGTTGGCAAAAAGAAACAGAATGGAATCAAGCTGTCTTTATTTTTCTCGGTGACACGTTGATTAACAGCATATTGCTGCTAAATCAAAATAATTGTGATTGTGACTTGGGAGGAAGATAGAAGGAAGGATCAGGGCAGTCTAGAAAAATTGCATGTGCAAGCAAGCTGATGCAGTACAGTGTGAATTCATATGAATTTATGCAAATCGATTTGTAAACTGAAAATTGGAGAGGGAGTACAGCAAAAATACCAGGCTGACACTGTAAAGGGCAGTATTATCATTTAAGAAGAGATTGGTTCATCTAATTATGTATCCACTAAAGACGAGAAAAATGGAACAGAATCTGATTGAAATACATAACATGCTCACAGGAATAGACAAATTAGCTGGATGTTTTCCCCTAATTGCAGAGTATAGAACGAGTATTCCCAGACTTTGCATAGTGCGTAGAATAACTAGGACTGACGTGAGGAAACATTTTTTGATTCAGAAAGGCCATCTCTGTAATTCGCTACCACAAAATGTTTTGGAGGCCAGGTCACTCAGTCAATGCCAGAATGCATTAATTTGATATCAAAGGCTTCAAAGGGCGTGAAGAGAAAGTAGGAATATGGTATAGAGATAGAGGATTAACCAAGATTGTACAGAATGACAGAGAAATATTGAAGTGCCTACTCCTGCTCCTAGCTTTAATGTTTCGATGTCTGAATGCAGATGTGGTGAAAATGACTGACTTGGATAGGGAGTGGAACTAAGAGTCAAAAGCTTCAGATGAAAACGAGTACTTTGTTTTCTGATGTGGATGCTGAAGGGATGAATGTAGATGACGAATTGTGAGGCCGGAAATACATTCTTTTGTGTCATCAGAGTTAATTGTGCTTGTCAGGAGAAGCCATTCTCCGATGATTCTCAGGCTGCAATTTGTTAGGGAACAATGAAAACAAACGTTAGTGCAGTTCCTTGCAGTTGAAGGACATTGGAAAGTTGTTGAACCAATATGCTATAGCTGACTTTGACAGATGCCTGCGATTGTAGTTCCATGGAGGTCTCGTGTTGAGAAATTGGCGCTTTCCCCACTGTGACTTACGCTCGATTCCTTTTCAGGGAATTGAGCATTCAAAGCTGTTTTCTCGTTTGCATGAGATTTGCTTCTGAAAAAGAAAACAGTGTCTTCACAATGGAAGCAAACAGTTGTCAAAAATAATCAAGGAGTATCTCCTGTCCATTCAATCCGATATTCATGGTGCAAAGTGCTAACTTTTTAACTGCACTCAAGCAAATGGTAATCCAGCTTTCGAAAGGCTGCATCTTCCCCATTCATTGACATATAAAAAAAGAATAATCGCCGTTCATGAAATACACCAGACATTTGGGAAAATATCTACTATGCAACCTTTGTAGAAATGAAGAAATTTCCAACTTCGGTCCCTGCATCTGTTGAAAGTGATCTTTATTCTTGTATGAACAGCATTTAAATTGGGCGATTCAGATTAAGTTTCACAATATCACTCGTCCACATTCTCGAAATCATATTTCTTTTTGTAGTGTATATCTTGCATGAAATTCAGCATTTTTCCACTTACATACACGCAGTACATCGCGTCAGAGAACTGCCATTGTGGTGGGATGGGTGGGGGAAAGCGGTGTCTTTCTAATTATGTGCAGGTGCATCTTAGCTAGAATTAGCACTTTTTAAAATAGAATCACTACAGTGCGGAGACAGGTCTTTTGGCCCAACAAGTCCACACCGACGCTGCAAAAAGTAACCCAATCAGACCCATTCCCCTACCTCATTATCTTGTATTTAAACGTGACAAATGCACCTAACCAACACATCCTTAAAGACTGTGGGGACTGTCACATGGCAAGTTCAGCTAACCTGCACATCTTCAGATTCTGGGAGATTCTTACATCATCATGCAGGAGAAGTTCAGGCGCAGGGATAAATAGAACGAAATGCTTCAATCAACCATTTTGTACTCATTGCGTCCGAGTTAAGACAAAAAGCGTGCTTGACATTTTGTTCTTTGTGACGGTGGCTAAAAGAAGGAAAGAATGAACTGGGCTTGCCTGCAGAAAGAGTTACTTTTCTTGATGCGCACTCCCAGTTTCTTCAAAATATAACCTTTTTTTGCCAGTCAGTACTAAGGGTTGAAAAATACAAATTTACATCCTTTTAATGTCTGTTTCGCCCTACGGGCATCTGTTCGCAAATTCCCTTATTATTTCATGCAACATTTTAAAGTAACGCGTATTTTCAATGCAGGCAATGTTACGTCTATTCTGTTGCCATGCTGGTGAGTGGAGCTACCTGTCATAATTTCATCATTTGATTCACCATTGTCATTTACAGTGGAAGATCTTGTACACTGTAACTCTAGATCCTCACAAATCTCGTTAAAACTCAACGCCTTCTGAGCAATTGGGGATGGATAACAAATGCTGACCTAGCCAGCCACATAATCATCCCATGAATGAATTTTTGAAAATCAACCATGAGACATTAGGGAATGGAGTGCACCAGATGGAAATGTCCTGGAAGCAAAAAACAAATGCTGCATTTAAGAGGACATTGGGTAATTATATGGATAGGAATAGTGTGCAAAGTCAAAGCGAAAAATCATGAGATATTCATGAGGTCATGATTTTCATTTAACAATCGTTACCGGGCACTTTTCAGAGGAGGTTCACTAGAATGGTCCCAGGAATGAGAAGCTTCACACATCAGGAAAGTTTGAGGACTCTGGGTGGATACTCGGTGGAGTTTAGAAGAATGAGGGCGATCTCATTTATTTATAAAGAATACTGAATGGCCAAGGCAAAGTAGATATTGGAAAGATGTTTGCATTTTTAGGAGAGACTGGTAGCGGAGTGCATAGCCTTAGGGAAAAGGGAAGACATTTTTGAGCGTAGAGAAGGAGAAACTTTTTCAGCCAGACAGTGATGAATCAAGGGAATTCATTGCCGAGAAGGCTATAGAGGCCATGTCATTGAGTATATTTAAGACTGAGGCAGGTTAATGAGTAATAATGTAAATCAAGGAATATGGGGAGAAGGCAGGAGACATGGATTGAGAAACTGATCAGCCATGATTGAAGGGAGGAGCGGACCCAATGGGCTTATTTCGTAATTTCTGCTCCTATGCCTTATGGTCTACGACATGTCGAATGGCGTCCTTTTCTGCCATAATGATTTTGTCATTCTATGAACTGTGTCTTCAATCCAATTGCTTCTTTACCTCCGTCTAACTACATGTGATCCAAAGAAAAGTTGACTTGTGGAGGAGCAGAGATAGATTTGTTTGGCAACATTCTATGATATTTCTTGTGATGCAATCAATGTTACCAGAACTCTGCACCTTTGTACACAGGACAGTATTTAACTGTATGAGAAATGGTCTTCATTTTTACTGACAAAATTGGAAAAAAAAATTTAATTTTATCGATAAAAATGTCTTTTTGGGAGCAATGGAAGAGCCCTATAGGAGAGAGAATGTTAGGCAAAACTGAGAACTGCAGATGCTTTTGCCTGAAACGTCGACTTTCCTGCTCCTCGGATGCTGCGTGACCTGCTGTGCTTTTCCAGCACCACTCTAATCGAGAGAGAATGTTGTCAACGGAGCAGGTTCACTCTGACTGAAGTATCTTTGGAGTGTCCGCCGGGTAGTTGGGAAAGGACAGAAGAGCACGAGTGGGTGATGCATTCTGGAAAGCATGCTCCATTATGTAAGTTGACCGTGGGCACTCGAACGCATCTAAGCCTTGTACAGGCACAACCACATAAAGTTTCACGCCGCTGTTAATTAAAAACGAACAAATACACTCAAAGACCAAATATCCACAGCTCACTGTGATGGAGAATTGCACAACCTCTTAAGGCTTAGACTAAAATTAAGTAGTCCTCATCGTGTTCATAAATCACAATGCCTTATCTCAAAATTGTGCCTGCCTGCTACGAGATTCATTAATAAGGGAACAAAATTTAAATGCGCCATCCTGTTTATCTATTCAAATATTTTGCAACTTTAAATGAGATGACCAATCATGCTTTGAAACTGTAAAAAATTAAGCCTGCATTTTGCTAGTTTCAATTCACAGAACAAACGACCATCTATTGTCTCAAGGCTAATGAACATTCGTGGTACTCCCTGTACGACTAGAGCATTTTTTTCTAAATTGAGGATAATAAATCCCCATACCCCAAGTGCGATCTAACTGAGCTACCATTCATTGGAAATTATACTTCTTTCTCGTGCCCTAAAATCCTTCAGCTGGAAACGTAGTCATTCTGCAGCTTTCATAACAGATTTCTGTAACTGCTGCTATACTTCAATGACTTATAAAAAAAACACGCTAACTTGCATTTCTACATGTCTGTACATAAGACTTTCTAAATCAATCAGTTTTCAAACTTTTACCTTCGAAGAAATAATCTACACACCTTTTCCAGCTGACAAGTATGATAAAGTCACATAGTTGCTATTTATTAAATCATGAGGGACATGAATAGAGTGACTAGACAAAGTATTTTCCCGCTGGTGAGGGAGCCCGAAACTAGAGAGCACAGTTTTAAATTGAGAGGGTAAAGAGTTAAAAGGGACCTAAGGGGCAACTTTTTCACACGTTTGTGGAATGAGCAACCACAGAAAGTGGTAGAGACTGGCACAACTGCAAAATCATCTGGATGGTTATATGATTAAAAAGGGTTTAGAGGGGTTAGAACATAGAACATAGAAAAGTGCATCACACAACAGGCCCTTTGGCCCACGATTTTGTGCCGAGGCTTAATCCTAATGTAAAATATAGTAACTTAACCTACACACCCCTCAACTCACTGCTATCCATGTGCATGTCCAGCAGTCGCTTACATTTCCCCAATGACTGCTAATGTAGGCCAAATGTTGACAAATGGGACCAGGTTAATTTAGGATATCTGTCCAGCATTTTTGAGTTGGACCGAAGGGTCTTTTTCCACGCTGTATTGTTCTATGACTTGATGACTCCAGCACAACCACAAAAAGAATGCAAATGATTCCCGTCAAAATGGTTTTCAGTTCCAAATCTTCAGTCAAGCTTCCTCTCTTATACTCACAAGTTCATTACCTGATGCCAGAACTTTTGGAACCACTCCTGTAAATCGGTTCTGCATTATTTCTATCCCTTTATCTTTTCTCTAATGTGCTCCAGTGTTTTGGTACTTAGCATGGCTGTTTCTGATACCATACAAGGCTGAATATTAAAACTCAGCAGCATATACGCTTCGGGGCCAGGTGCTGGACAATTGAGTCAAACTCGATTCAAAGTGCAACACAATGAGGTAAATGACTTCTTTTTGTGTGTAGTGAATTCCTTGACTCTATAACACTACGGATAGTTTGGAGCTTCAGCTTAACGTTCAATTCAAAGTCAATTTCTGACTGTAAAGAATCCGAAGAAACTTCAAAGCTAACCAAGGCGTTTAAAAGAATAAATAAATAAGAATGTATGTCGAGACAGAAAAAAATCCATCAACTTGCAACATGAGTAGATTTCAACACAAGTGAAGAACTATCGTGAAATTGAATGTTCGGGCGGGAATGAAACAAAATAAGAAGCAATGCAAAACATGTAACTGCAGATGATGAATTCTTCATTTTCTACGAATTGTTGAAAGACATTTGAGATAATATTTCAGATCCGCTATTTGTGAGTGTTCTACATTAGTAGAATCACAGAGTCATACTGATGTTGAGCAAGGAAACATACCCGTCGGTCCAATGCGTCCATGCGGACTAGATATCCTTACTTAATCCATTCCCATTTATCAGCACTCAGCCAATATCCCGCTCAACCCTTCTTATTCATAGTATCATCCAGATAATATTTCAATGATTTTATTGTACCAGCCTCCACCACTTCTTCTGGCAGGTCATTCCATGCACACGCCACCTTATGCATGAAAAAAAAATGTCCCTTAGCTTCCTTGTACAGCTTTCAACTCTAACCCTAAACATAAGCCCTTTAGTTCTGGATTCGGCAACACGAGGAAAAAGGGCTTAACTATTTACCTTATTAATGTCCGTCATGATTTCATAAAACTGAACAACTCACCCCTCAGCCTTCGATGCTCAAGGGAAATCAGCCCCAGCTTATTCAGTCTCTCTCTATATTTCAAATCCTCCAACCCTCGAACAATCCCTGTCATTCTTTTGTTCAAGTTTCACGACGTCCTTCTGATAGGAAGGAGACCAGAATTGCATGCAATATTCCACAAATGGCGTAACCAGTGTCCCATATACTCGCAACATGATCTCCCAGATCTTATACTCAATGCTCTGACCAATAAAGGAAGAACGCCGAGCTTCTTCTTCACTATCCTATCTACATGCGACTCTGCTTTCAAGCAATTATGAACCTCCACTCCAAGGTCTCTTTGATCATCAACACTTCACAGAACCTTGCCATTAAGTGTAGATCTGGAAAAAGCACAGCAGAAAATAGATGTTCCCTGAACCGGTCCCCAATTTTGTCCAAGTCGCTCTGATGTGGAGGAGACCACATCAGGAGCAATAGATGCAGTAAATTAGATTGGACGAAATCCAGGCGAATTTCTAGTCGATTACAATAATTCTTTGGGTCCTTGGAAGAAGATAGGAGAGAATAGAGTCGGGTAGAGAGAGTGTGGATTAGTCTATTTGTCATTTCTGTCATGTACAACTGATAGAATAAAAAGGAGACAGCATTAGTCCATGATCACACATACTATACGACAGTACAATCATACACAATGCAGCTTAAAGTGCATAAAAAGTGCAAAATATGCAAGGCATCGCAATAATTTCTGACAAGACAGGACAATAGAAACAATGGTGGATGAATTACAATGTAACAATGAATGATAATTAATAAACATTGTTTTTGCAGCCATTCAAAAAGTCGTCGAAAAATTACAAATGGAAGAGAGTGCGATCATTCAGTGTTAAGAAGTCTGACGGCTTAGGTCAAGAAATATTTGTAGAGTCTGTCCGTGAGTGACTGAATGCTCTAGTATCTTTTGCCAGATGGCAGGAGTGCGAAGAATTTGAATCAATGATCTGTGGGATCGTCCACAATGCTATAGGGATTGCAGATGCAGCGTGTGGGGAAGATGTCTGCAATCGAAAGAAGAAGCTTCCAATGACCTCACTATCCGTTGTCGGGTCTTATGATTAAAGGCAATGCAATTCCCGAACCAGGCAGTGATGCAGCTGCTCAGTGTATTCTCTATTAACCCTCCGTAGAATGTGATGAGGACAGAGGGTGTCAGGTGTGCTTTCCTTAACCCATGCAGACAATAGAGTCACAGCTGGGCTTTCCTGTCTGTGAAGGTGGTGTTGAGTGACCAGATGAGATTATCTACCAGTTGGATGCAAAGTAATTTGGTGCTTTTCACAATCTCCAAGGGGGAGCCATTGATATCCAGCAGAGAGTGGTCGCTCCGTGCCCTCATGAATGCAACAACCATCTCTTTCGTTTTGTCCACGTTCATAGACCGGTTGTTGGCTCTGCTCTAGTCTATTAAACACAGCACCTTCTCTTTGAATGCTGACTCTTCATTCCTGCTAATGAGATCTAAAACCGTCATGTTAACAGTGACATTAATAACATAATTTGAGCCGGATATCAATGCTCAGTCGCGTGGAAGCTGGGAGAGCAGCTGTGGACTGAGCACAGCCCCGGGTACTCTGTGCTCATGTCATGCTGTTCCCAGTCAGTAGGTCCAGGATCCAGTTACACAGAGATGTATTCAAGCGCAGCAATCTCAGCTCTTCAAACAGGTGCTAACGAACGGTACTGTTGAATGCAGACCTGAAATTAATGGACCGTAATCTGATGTAAGCGTCCTTCACCAGGTGAGTGAGGGCCAGATGCAGGGTGCTGGAAATGGCATCATCTGTTGAGCGGTTGGAATGATTCGCACACTGTGGAGTGTTCAGTGAAGGTGGGTGGGGGAGTGCAGTCAGTAGGATCTTAATATGCCTCATCACGAGATACTCAAAACAATTCATGAAGATGAGCATTAACACAACGGAGCAGTAGTCATTGAGGCAAGACACTGAAGGCTTTGTCAGCACAGGGACGATGGTAGCGCCCGTGAAGCACGTTTGAACTATGGCACAACTCAGTGTAATGTTAAAAATGTCCATGACAACATCCACCAGCACGTCAGAGCATTCTCTGAGCATTCTGCGTGGGATGTTATGTGGTCCAGCAGCCTTACGTGGTTTGACATAGACTGCAATGACTTTTCCTCACATCAGTCTTGATAAGATTCAACATATGTCATTGGGAGGAGAATGGCTTTTGTTGCTTCCACATCATTTCATGCCTCAAACCATGCATAGAAGTTGTTCAGCTCATCCGGGATGGGGGCATAACCAGCACAAGCTGGCGATGCTATGCTGTGGTTGGCGATGGTCTTCATACTTTTCTAAGTGCTCTATATATCACTGCTGTCCTTATAAAGGCTGCATATTCTTTATGCTTTTTCATGCTTTGCATCTTTGATGGCCAATGACTACCATCTATACCTGCCTGAAAGATTGATGAATTAAAATCATATAGATTACATTTACATTTTGTTCATGTTTCAATGTAACTGTTTTAAAATGAAACGTCATAGGATATTTGAACGTAAATGTTCATCTTAAAAATAACTACCCTCGAGCAATGGTCTTTCAATATCCAGCAGGGACATTTAATGCAAAAACATAAAATTACGAGTGGTATTTGCTGCTACACATTTCATGGAGTTAAACAATCAAAAGTCTCCAATATCCATAGTGAACTATCAATGTTTTTTCAAGAAAGCATGCCAGGTATTTTTCCAAAAACGTGGGTGGCACGGTGGCTTAGTGGTTAACACTGCTGCCTCATAGCACCAGCGTACCTAGGTTTAACTCCCAACTTGGGCGACTGTCTGTGTAGAGTTTGCACCTTCTCGCGGTGTCTGCGCCAAAGATGCGAGCATTAAATGAATTGGCGTGGATGGGTTACTCTTCCGCGGGTCAGTGTGGACTGGTTGGGCAGAAGGACCTGTTTCGGCATTGTAGGTAATCTAATCATGAAAAAAAAACTGTCGTTCGAATGTTCTACCCGAGAGGGACTTTGCTTTTAATTCCAGAGAGCGGTTCAGGGTGGTCAAAGTGAAAAAAAAACAAAGAAAGGGAATGAGATTAATAGGCTCAGTTGAAACAATGCGATATATAGACTCTGAAATGTATGGGCACGTTTCACAATTCCAGCTCTTTGACGGTTCTGGATGAGAGGAATTGCTTCCATTGTCATGAATTTGCGATGCACCAGAGTGTCTTAATACACGAGGTCAATAATTTGGGGATAATATGCCGATTGTGCAAATCCCAAAGAAGCATTTTCGGAACATTGTGTATTTATGCAGTATTTTATAAAAATTGAATACATATGCCATTAATTATAATGTGCAAATATGTTAGATAAGAAAATGAGGTAAACTTTGAACTGATTGCTCCATTGAAAATTCTATATTCCATGAATCAACAATAATGTATATTGAGAGGATATCATTAGAAAAGTAAATATTCGCCTACTGCAGACATAGATAGGAGAACGTCTAGAATTTTGAAACGTAAACATGTCAAAAATAAATCTGAATCATCACCCTGTGCCTGTCTTCACAGACAAACAGCAAGGGGTGTTCAGTTAGTTTGCTTCTAACGCTGCTGATGCACGTCAGAGAAAAAAAAGATCAACAGCAATCATTGAGCTTCACACAAAAATGATCTAGAGTTATTGGAAATTCACAGCAACGTGAAATCAAAAGCAGGTTCGACTTTTAAGCTGATAATCTTCCATTTGAATTGTAAAATGCTGCCAGATCTGCTGAGCATTTCGATAATTTTCCGTCTATTCTCTACCATCTTCAAAGGTTCAATGTGAGACTATATCAGAAGCAGCCATGTGTTCAGTAAATAGTTCAAACTGTTAATCAGAAGAGAGGAACTGTTAGAAATTCTCCGACAGTTCTCAAACAATTCAAAACGTCTGGGAAAGTGAAGGCTGTAGTTCATATGTGTTATCTGATGTCTGATTCCCATTGCAGATTCTATCCCCGAAGGGAGCAGAATTGATTGCTAATTACCCGTGCGTGAAAGGTGTTCAGAAGAGATAGGAAATGAAGGAAAGAAGGATGATTGGTGGCATAGTCGAGGAGAGTATTGAGGCGATGGAAGAGGACACCGCAGGAGTCTCAAAGAGAAAATTGGGTCAAAGATAAATACGAAAATGTGTTCAATTACACTGAGAGTGTACTTCATAGATCACCTACTCTGGAAAGGTAGTCGCTGAACAAATCGGGAGCACAGTTCATATTGAGTGACAGCATTTTACTTCTAGTATTTCACACACCTTAATAACTCGTTCTTCTGCGTGAACCAATTTCTTCATTTCATATTCTTCGCAGCGGCCAAAACTAGCTAATGGTACGCACGTTCCAGTTGCTAAAATAATATTTTAATGAATACTTTTAAAAGTTATAGCTCTCTTTACCGGTACAAGTCATCTCTGCATTTATGTGATACACATTCAACAATAATAAAATAATATTCTGTTAAATAAACGTGCTCAGTTAAAATAAAAATCACCAAAGGACGACGCCGAAGGTACTTTACCCTTCATACGTCGTGGAGCTTTCTCGATAGAACAAAATGACGTAACTACCAGCATCTACGGAGATATAAAGCATGATTACATTTGGAACTGATTCTGACTCTTTGGCGGACTACACAAATTCGGATTTTCCTCACGGGTTTTACCAACATTGTAGTGGATACAATTTCCTTGTATGCTGTGAGCTCGAGGGTTGTGAAATTACTACTAAATTGGTAAATTACACAGGATTGAACATTTTAACTTCGTATACAGCAGTTTCCCTGAAACGAATCTAAACCAACAGCAAAACGAAATGAAGCGTGTTGCAATCAAAATTTCGTTTGGCAAATGGACTTTGGTACACACATACTTCTTCAGTGACAGCCAGAATATTGGTAAATTCGAGTTTATTAAACTGAACCGTGAAATCTGATCAGATTCTGTCGGAAATGACCGTCAATGATTGTTATTTGAAGTCTGGACGTGGCATTGAAAGCGCCAAATGATTGTCATGCAATGTTTTGGTTTTCATTACTTTCTGTTTGTTCAGATGAGCTCTATGATTCGATTAATTACTAAGATACGAAACCTATTGCACCCCTCCGATTTAGTTTTTGCCTTGCGGATACCAGTCCATTCCCCATTTGTAAGGCAGCATTGAATTTCTCTGTCCGCAAAATTCAGCAATGCATTTGAGGTGTGGAATAATTGACAAAAATAGGTAGAAACACAATGGCATCTTTTTTTTTGGATTTTGTTTGTAATTCCGGCTAAACAGCCGTTTACACATAGAATCTTGAGAATAAAATATGCATTTCATGAGTTTGCAAGTTCTGGGCAGTGATCCAACGTTATGCATCCAAGCGGACAGATTCAACTTTTTGTCTGGTGAATTATTTAATGTTTAACAATATATGAACTGAAGAATGACATACTTGCTGCGCTGCCCCTTAGCCACTCGACCAGAACAAAAAAAAGCCTGAATGCTGATTTAAATATCAACTGCGAAATATGAAATTATTTTGCTGGCCCAAGAATTCTGAGTGTGGGCGTGTTCATGACCCCAGTTCGTTTCAGCACAGTTCATGCTAAGGGGATGATGACTGAAAGTTGTAACTCGAAAAGGAGAAATTGCATTAAAGACTCACATGGACTGACAACCGCGACACTGATAAGACAAGACAACAGCATCAGTCTCTTGGCAATAGTATGTGTACATGATTTTTCATTTTTCTCATAATCTCGTGACCACCCAAATCGTTAATCAAACATGTAGCTATTTTTGCCCTTTGCTCACTTTTGCAATGGCGTAGTTGAAAATAGATTTATAGCATGTTGTAAATAGAATTAAATACTTATACATAAAAAGTTTTACTTGCATTCCAGAAAGTTATTTATTTGAAATGTGTAATCATGCAGATACTGAAAACCAAATCAAACATGGGAAATGATGGCAACAGTACAGAATTGAATTGTTGTTGGATCATCAGGAATCGGAACATGAATCCATTGCTCTCCCCACGGATTCTGTCAGAACACCAGACCTATGACAAACACTTACATTTATTTGATGCAGTTTTGTCAGATGTCAGCAGATGTTCCATATGAAATGTCTGCTTATCAAAGGGGGCATTTTGCCAGCGTTCAATAACGGTCAGGTACAATGAAAGAAGTGTTTCACATCATCGACTTTGTGAGGAGGACCTGCGCATGATAGTCGAAAACATTGCATTGATATCCAGGCTAGGTAGAAAAACATGCGTTTAGAATTCAAACTCTATTTGTCTATTTTTCTCAGTAGGATAACTTGCCTCTGCATGAAGGTAAACAACTCTCGTCTAGAAATGAAGCCCTGTCTCCCTCGTGTTAGACGAAAATATGAACCACTATATGATTGAGCCGCATCAGTTTTACTTTAAAAAAAAATGAAAGAAAAATGATCTCAGTCCATGAACAGAAATTCGAAAGTGAGTCTGGGTGGCAGGCAAAGCAGCGATTGATGTTGTGGTTCTGTTTGCCGAGCTGGGAATTGGTCTTGCAAACGTTTCGTCCCCTGTCTAGGTGACATCCACAGTGCTTGGGAGCCTCCTGTGAAGCGCTTCTGTGCTGTTTCCTACGGCATTTATAGTGGCCTGTCTCTGCCGCTTCCGGTTGTCAGTTCCAGCTGTCCGCTGTAGTGGCCGGTATATTGGGTTCAGGTCGATGTGTTTGTTGATAGAGACTGTGGATGAGTGCCATGCCTCTAGGAATTCCCTGGCTGTTCTCTGTTTGGCTTGCCCTATAATTGTAATGTTGTCCGAGTCGAATTCGTGTTGCTTGTCATCTGTATGTGTGGCTACTAAGGATAGCTGGTCGTGTCCTTTCGTGGCTAGTTGGTGTTCATGGATACGGATCGTTAGCTGTCTTCCTGTTTGTCCTATGTAGTGTTTATTGCAGTCCTTGCATCGGACTTTGTACACTAAATTGGTTTTGCTCATGTTGAGTATCGGGTCCTTCGTTATGGTGAGTTGTTGTCTGAGAGTGGCTGTTGGTTTGTGTGCTGTTATGAGTCCTAGTGGTCGCAGTAGTCTGGCTGTCAGTTCGGAAATGCTCCTGATGTATGGTAGTGTGGCTAGACCTTTGGGTTGCGGCATGTCCTCGTTCCGTTGTCTTTCCCTTAGGCATCTGTTGATGAAATTGCGAGGGTATCCGTTTTTGGCGAATACCTTGTATAGGTGTTCCTCTTCCTCTTTTTGCAGTTCAGGTGTGCTGCAGTGTGTTGTGGGCCTTTTGAATAGTGTCTTGATGCAACTTCGTTTGTGTGTGTTGGGGTGGTTGATTTCATAGTTTAGGACTTGGTCTCTGTGTGTGGCTTTCCTATAAATCTTTGTGGTGAATTCTCCGTTCGGTGAACTCTCTACCATCGCGTCGAGGAATGGGAGTTGGTTGTCCTTTTCTTCCTCTCTAGTGAATTGGATTCCTGTGAGTGTGGCGTTCATGATCTGGTGTGTGTTCTCTATTTCTGTGTTTTTAATTATTACAAAGGTGTCATCCACATATCTGACCCAGAGTTTGGGTTGAATTTGCGGTAAGACTGTTTGTTCTAACTTTTGCATTACTGCTTCTGCTATGCGTCCAGAGATCGGTGAGCCCATGGGTGTTCCGTTGATTTGTTCGTATATCTGGTTGTTGAATGTGAAGTGTGTTGTGAGGCACAAGTCCAGTAGTTTAAGTATGCCGTCTTTGTTGATAGGTTCAACGTCTTGTTGTCTGTTATGTCTGTCCAGCAGGTTGGCTATTGTTTCTCTGGCTAGGGTTTTGTCGATAGAAGTGAACAGTGCCGTTACATCGAATGCGACCATAGTTTCTTCCTTGTCTATGTGTATATTTTTGATGATGTCCAAGAATTCCTGTGTCGATTGTATAGATTGTCTGGATCCGCTGATCAGGTGTTTCAGTTTCTGCTGTAGTTCTTTAGCCAGTTTGTGTGATGGTGTCCCTGGTAGTGATACTATGGGTCTGAGTGGGATGTCTGGTTTGTGCACTTTGGATAGTCCATAGAATCTGGGGGTGTTGTTGCTTTCAGGTTTCATTCTTCGTAGGTCAGACCTGGTTATTTATCCGTTTTTTGGAGCTTCCTCAGTGTGTTGTTTATCCTATTGGTGAGCAGCGATTGATCTATATTACACCAAATCACGTTTACTCTATTCACGGTTCAAAATGTTGTCTCAACTACACACCCAATAAGAATGCTGAAATAACTGCGATTGCTGGTAATCTGAAACAAAAACAGAATTTGGTATTAAAAAACATAGAATGTCTGGCAACATCTTCGGGGAAAAGAAATCAGAGCTAGAGTTTCAAGTCCAGTGACCCTTCTTCAGAATTGATGACAGTGCGGTCTAGGGTGTTTATTTTTATGCAGATGATGTTGTGGGAGGGGGCGGGGGGAGGAAGGAGAGAGTAAACGACAGATCGAGATCAAATCCAAAGAGCGAGAAATTTATTTGTACAGAGAAAAAAAGGACAATTTGGGGAATTATAATGCAGCTAAAGGCGGCAATGCGTGATGGACAATGGGTGGTATGAAGGAGCCAAGAGCTGCAGTTGCTGCAATCTGAACTGAAAACATCAAACACTAGATACTACAGCGGGTCCCGCAAATCCATGGAGACAGAGCAAGATAACGTGTCAAATCCATATAGCAACATGAGCTTGTTTTCTCTCAATGAATGCTGCCTGACCACTGCGATCTCCAAAATGTACTGTTTTCAGTGGGTAACATTCAGTAGCAGTCCTTTTTAAAACATTTTCTCCGACAAAGAAGGTGCGTTTCAGTCGCTTTCACTGTTCACAAACTCATGACTTTGTAAATTGAGAAAGTTGACATATTTTCGTCTTTCGCAACGTCAGAACGACTTTGCAGACAGAATTAGATATTTCATGCTTTGCTCACTTTTGTAATTGTAGCCAAAGAGAAAATTGAGCTGATGTTGAAACGATTTCTCAGCTTTTGCACGTAAATATCATGAGTTTGTTTTTAGCTATGCAGATATATTCAATTTGCTTGATTCAGATGCAGCTGAAGTCATCATTTGATGAAGACTGAAATTCACGCTCATTCAAACTCTCACTGTACTGTCGGTCAAAAAGAGTAAGGCAGAAATATGCCATCATTTCATGTGAGCGTCGCACCTTTAGAATTGTGTTAAACAGTGCAGAAAACTTGCAGTTGTGAGAGAAGGTCATAGAGTCATAGAAATGTACAGCACGGAAACAGACCCTTCAGTCCAAACCGTCCATGCCAACCAGATATCCCAACCCAATCTAGTCCCACCTGCCAGCACTCGGCCCATATCCCTCCAAACCCTTCCTATTCATATACCCATCCAAATGCCTCTTAAGTGTTGTAATTGTAACAGCCTCCACCACTTCCTCTGTCAGCTTATTCCATACACAAACCACCCTCTGCGTGAAAACGATGCCCCTTAAATTTCTTTTATATCTTTCTCCTCTCACCCTAAACCTATGCCCTCTAGTTCTGGACTCCCCGAACACAGGGAAAAGACGTTACCTATTTATCCTATCCATGCCCCTCATAATTTTGTAAACCTCGATAAGGTCACCCCTCAGCCTCCGACGCTCCAGGGAAAACAGCCCCAGCCTGTTCAGCCTGTCCTTATAACTCAAATCCTCCAACCCTGGCAAAATCCTTGTAAATCGTTTCTGAACCCTTTCAAGTTTCACAACATCTTTTCAACAGGAAGGAGAACAGAATTGCACGCAATATTCCAACAGTGCCCTAACCGATGTCCTGTACAGCCGCAACATGACCTCCGAACTCCTGTCCTCTACACTCTGACCAGTAAAGGAAAGCATACCAAACGCCTTCTTCACTATCCTATCTACATGCGAATCCACTTTCAAGGAGCTATGAACCTGCACTCCAAGGTCTCCTTGTTCAGCAACACTCCCTAGGACCTGACCATTAAGTGTATAAGTCCTGCTAATATTTGCTTTCCCAAAATGCAGCACCTCGCATTTATCTGAACTAAACTCCATATGCCACTCCTCAGCCCATTGGCCCATCTGGTCAAGGTCCTGTTGTATTCTGAGGTAACCCTATTCACTGTCCACGACACCACCAGTTTTGGTGTCATCTGCAAACTTACTAACTGTACCTCTTATGCTCGCATCCAAATCATTTATGTAAATGACAAAAAGTAGAGGGCGCAGCACTGATCCTTGTGACACTCCACTGGTCACAGACCTCCAGTCTGAAAAAAAACCTTCCACCACCACCATCTGTCTTCTACCTTTGAGCCAGTTCTGTATCCAAATGGCTCGTTCTCCCTGTATTCCATGAGATCTAACCATGCTAATAAGTCTCCCATGGGGAACCTTTTCGAACGCCTTACTGAAGTCCATATAGATCACATCTACTGCTCTGCCCTCATCAATCTTCTTTGTTACTTCATCCAAAGCTCAACCAAGTTTGTGAGACATGATTTCCCACGCACAATGCCCTGTTGACTATCCCGAGTCAGTCCTTGCCTTTCCACATACATGTACATCCTGTCCCTTAGGATTCCCTCCAAAAACTTGCCCACCACCGAGTTCAGGCTCACTGGTGTATAGTGCCCTGGCTTGTCCTTACCACTCTTCTTAAACAGTGGCACCACGTTTGCTAAACTCCAGTCTTTCCGCATCTCACCTGTGACTATCGATGATACAAATATCTCAGGAAGAGGCCCAGCAATCACATCTCTAGTTTCCCACAGAGTTCTCTGGTACACCTAATCAGGTCCTGGGGATTTAACCACCCTTTAACCGTTTCAAGACATCCAGCACTTCCTCCTCTGTAATCTGGACATTTTGCAAGATGATACCATCTATTTCCCTACAATCTATATGTTCCATATCCTTTTCCACAGTAAAACTGATGCAATATATAATCCAAGATGGAGGACGGGAAAAGTTTGTGGCTGTAAGAGCTGCTCCTTTTATTTTGAGGTATTTTAGGTGTTGGAGGCGATTTCCTCGAATTCGGGGAGCAGCAATTACTGTTTTATATGCTGTTGCATTGTTTTGGAAATTTGGAAAAAAAAAGTCAAAACAACACCAGTTTAAAAGGGAGAAGAGCAGACAAAGAAGCACATGGTGAGGTCAGTGCAGGACAGAGACAGAGAGAGAGAGAAAGAGAAAACCTGCACAGTTACCGCCTATGCTGTTTGAATTCATGTATTGCTGGACATCGGAGTGCATTGGGAAAATTAACAAACAGTTAAATTCACAACTAATCTTGGAGGAACTGTTGGTCGAAGTTCACACCACAGAATCAGACAAGTTAATTGTTGTTTTAAGTCTGTCCAATAGAAAGGCTGCAGTAGTGGGTAAAGTGGATTCTTTCTTGATTATATGATGTTGGAGATAAGTCTCTTGATTAAACTTAAAATAGAAGCCATAGCTATTAATTTAACCTGGGGCAGTGTTTGTCGAGGAATAAGACGGTGTTATTTTCTGGGTCTGTCGATTGTGAAAGAGTAAAAATGGCTTTTGCAGTGCTTCTTGTCAGATGTGGGAGTTGAAAGAGACTTTAAGGGTTACTGCGGATTATATCGGCCATAAATGCTGTTGGATGCAAATCTCATCAGATCGAGTGGATCGGTTGGAGAGACAGCGAGAAGCGATGAGGAATTTGCAACAGCAACAGTATGTGATGGATGGCAGTTATAGAAACGGGGGAAAGTCTCAGATACAGTCACACAGATGGGTTAACTCGTGGAGGGGTGAGAGATAGGCACCTAGGGCAGGAGCCTTTTGTGGATATACCCATTTCAAACAGGTATGCTGTTTTGGAAAATGTAGGGGGTGATGGATTCTCAGGGGAACGTAGCACACACAGCCAAGTTTCTGGTATTAAGATTGGCTCTAATACAACGAGGGGTACGTCAGCATCCAAGAGATCAACTGTGTTCAGGGATTCTGTAGTCCGAGGTACAGACAGACGTTTCTGTGGCCAGCAGAGAAAAAGCAGAATGGTGTGTTGTTTCCCTGATGCCAGGATCAAGGATGTCTCAGAGAGGGTGCAGAATGTTCTTCTGGGGGAGAGGGGCCAGCAAGAGGTCATTGTCCACATTCGAACCAACGATATAGGAAGGGAAATGTTTGAGACTCTGAAGGGAGATTACAGAGAGTGAGATAGAATTTTAAAAAGGAGGCCATAAAGGTTAGTAATGTCTGGATTACTCCCAATGCTACGAGCTAGTGAGGGCACGAATAGGAGGATAGAACAGAAGAATGCATGGCTGAGGAGCTGATGTATGGGAGAAGGATTCACATTTTTGGATCATTGGAAACTCTTTTGGGGTAGAAGAGACCTGTACAAGAAAGACGGATTGCACCTAAATTGGAAGGGGACTAATATACTGGCAGGGAAATTTGCTAGAGCTTTTTGGGAGGATTTAAACTGGTAAGGTGGGGCGGGGGGTGGGGGGTGGGTGGTGGGGGGGGGGGGGGGGCGAGGTGGGACCCAGGGACGTAGTGAGGAAAGAGACCGATCTGAGACGGGTATAGCTGAGTACAGAAGTGAGTCAAACAGTCAGGGAGAAGGTAGGACTAATAAAGTAAACTGCATTTATTTCAAGGCAAGGGGCATAACAGGGGAAGCAGATTAACTCAGGACATGGTTAGGAACATGGGACTGGGATATTATAGCAATTACGGAAACATGGCTCAGGGATGGGCAGGACTGGCAGCTTAATGTTCCAGGATACAAATGCTACAGGAAGGATAGAAAGGGAGGCAAAAGATGACAGGAAGTGGCATTTTTGATACCGGATAGCATTACAGCTGTGCTTAGGGAAGATATTCCCGGAAATACATCCAGGTAAGTTATTTGGGCGGAACTGAGAAATCAGAAAGGGATGATCACCTTCTTGGGCTTGTATTAAAAACCCCTCAATAGTCTGAGGGAAAATGAGAAACAAGCTTGCAAGGAGATCTAAGCTATCTGTAAGAATAATAGGGTGGTTATGGTAGGGGATTTTACCTTGCCAAACATCAACTGAGACTGCCATAATGTTCAAGGTTCAGATGGAGAGGAATTTCTTAAGTGTGTACAAGACAATGTTCTGATTCTGTATGTGGATGTACCTCCTAGAGAAGGTGCAAAACTTGACCTACTCTTGGGAAATAAGGCAGGGTAGGTGACTGAGGTGTCCGTGGGGGAGCACTTTGGGGCCAGTAACTATAATTGTATTCGTTTTAAAATAGTGATGGAAAAGGATAGACCAGATTTAAAATTTGAAGTTCTAAATTGGAGAAAGGCCAATTTTGACGGTGTTAGGCAAGAACTTTCAAAAGCTGATTGGAGGCAGATGTTCACAGGTAAAGGGACGGCTGGAAAATGGGAAGCCTTCAGAAATGAGATAACAAGAATCCAGAGAAAGTATATTCTGTCAGGGTGAAAGGGAAGGCTGGTAACTATAGGGAATTCTGGATGACTAAAGAAATTGAGGGTTTGGTTAAGAAAAAGAAGGAAGCATATGTCAGGTACAGGCAGGATAGATCGACTGAATCCTTAGAAGAGTATAAAGAAAGTAGGAGTATACTTAAGAGCGAAATCAGGAGGACAAAATTGGGACATGAGAAAGCTTTGGCAAATAGAATTAAGGAGAATCCAAAGGTGTTTTACAAATATATTAAGGACAAAAGGTAAACTAGGGAGAGAATAGGGCCCCTCAAAGATCAGCAAGGCGGCCTTTGTGTGCAGCCACATAAAATGGGGGAGATACTAAATGAATAAGGTATTTAGTTTTAATAATGTTTTGTGTTACTGAACATTTTGAATCGGTAGCATTTATCGTGCAAGAAAACCTCCCACTGTTTGAAATGAACCCCAGGCTCCCACATGATAAGCAAGGTTCCTAACACCTACACTAAGGAGGAAACAACACAAGGCACGTGTCCCCATGTTAAACCGAAAGTATGAACGTAATGAGTGTACAACTGATATGTGCGTTGTGAACATTCGCCTGATGGCACTGTAGTGTACTTCAATGGCTTGTCTGATGAGTTCCACTGTTGACTTTGCCCAGAAATGAACACTGGGAAAATATGGATTAGCAATTCGGACTGACAATGTGAAACTCGATGCAGTCACAGAATTGAGAGCTTTCCGCAGACGGTGCACAGTCAGTTTCCGTCCAAGGGTATCCTGTTGAGATTGTGGAAAGGACATTAAGAATAAAAGCAAAACAATCTGGAAGCGAGAAAGTGAAATAACACTAAAGAGTACGGGAAATCGTCAGCAGCCATGATCGCGCTTGTGGAGGGAGAAACCAGCCAGCTTTTCAAGTGATATATGTAAACTCTGTAACTCCTTCCTGAATATAATGAGATAATGACTGATATGTTTCCCTTGTGGTGCGTGCGATTGGAAACCCGGATATGTTTGTTAAAATGCGTGCTAAGGTTTCAATACCTCGCATTCGATTTTAACACATTGAGTGATTTGAGAGCAAAGACACACGGTGGAGCGTTTACAACCTGCTGTCTGGCATTTACATTGCCCTCAGTCATTTGTTTCAGAGCGAAGGAGAACATCATATTTCAAACAATAATCAACGCTCCTCAGGATCCTGGAAGTGTTGCGAATTTTCCTTCCCTGACAATTGAACCCAGGCCACACTGGTGAGAGCAACGAATCCTATTCACTAGACCATCAGGGAAGGACAGCTATTGCATCGCTGTTATCCTAATAAATGGCCAAAAATAAGTGTTCTCTGAATGGAAATACCATTTTTAATGTAGAACACAACAGCAAAGGAACAGGCTCTGTGGCGCACCATGCCAGTGCTGACCAGAAGTTCAGAAATTCATAAAACGTAGGAGCACATTTCGTCCATTCGGTCCAACGAGTTGTTCCGCCATTCCATCATGGCTCATATGCCCGTCATTTTCAGCATTATCTCCGTATCCCTTCAACACATTACTACATTAAAATCTATCCAACCGCTCCCTAAATTTACTCACTGTCTTATCATCCACCATAATTTGGTAGCCAATTGCATACATTCAGAACCCTCTTGGAGAATTACTTTCTCTTCAACTCTCTTTTAAATTTGATACCCTTTATCGTCACACTATGACCGCTCGTCCAAGAATGCCACACAGCAGGAAACCTCCATTTCAACTCTATTTTACTCACATTTTCATCATCTTCAAAACCTCAATTTGATCTCCCCTCATTCTCCAGAATTCCAGAGAGCAGCACCGAAACAGTTCAACATCTCATGATGACACCATTCCAAATAATTCCAAACTCCTGTTGTTGGTTTGCTTACTTCTGAGGGTCAAACGTTCGTTGCCAATCCAGTTTAACCAATAGTACGCTGAGATAGATTCTCCTGCTGTCTCTTATTGCAGCAATGTTTTTCGTGCTTCGCATTGTCCTCCAATATTTCTTTTTTTGATTTACGTGATAGAACCTGTCGCCATTACACTCTGGAGGTGTATTCTAAGATATAATTACTCTCCAAAATTCCAACAAAATAGTTTTTACCATGTCACAGTTTCTCACGAGTTCGTGAAGTAAGCTTCTCGTTTGCTGGCGAAAGGAATCCAAATTTTCTTTTCTCATTTTATCAGCAAAAATGACAAAATCATCAGCCATCTGATTGTGACCAGACAATTCAACCAGTACATATGTTTCTGGTTTTATTTAGGATTGTTTCATTTCAAATTTGCTGTATTTGGGATGAAGCTCCACAGAAGTATCATTATCCCTCCGAGCTATTGTGCTGTTCCTGTTCTCAAGTATTCATCACCTGTGATGCCATTTTCCTGGACCTGGCTTTATCCTTGCATGCTTTGTTTCCTTTATTCATCATTTAAATTCTTCCTTAACATTAGACTAGTTTCCAGATGAGACCTTCAGACTGAGTTTCAGTTTCCCGAAACATTCTGATTTAAAAAACAGATCTTCCTTTACTCCACTTGATACATTCTACACTTTATCATCCTTCTCTGCGGATTTGCTATTCATCTAGCTATTAGCAGAAAATGTTTCTTCCTCTCTACCCTATCAATGCCCTGCATAACGTTGTACATGTTCGTCCGATCACTCTTTCTGCTCTCACTTAAACAACAAAGCAAAAGTGGGTACTGCAGCTGAGGGGGATTAGAATCAAAATTAGAGTAATACTGGAAAAGCACAGCAGGTCAGGCAGTATTCAAGGCGGAGGAAAATCGACGTTTTGGGCAAAATCCTTTCATCAGGAGAGATTCTGAGAGCCTCGCGAGTGGAGAGGTAAGTGGGAGGGGGTGGGACTGTGAGAAAGTAACTGATACTGCAATAGGTGAATGGACTTGGGGTCAAGGTGATAGATAGATCAGAGAGGATGGTGGAGCCGGTAGGTGGGAAGGAAGATTAACAGGTAAGATAGGTCATGAAGGCGGTGTTGTGCTGGACAGTTGGAAGAGGGGTAAGGTGGGGGTAAGGGAAATGAAGAAACTGGTGAAGTCCACATTGATGCCATGGCGTTCAAGGGTTCCAAGGTGGAAGATGAGGTATTGTTCCTCCAGACGTTGTATGATAAAGGAGTGGCGATGGAGGAGGCCCGCGACCTGCACGCACTCGACAGAGTGAGAGTGGGAGTTGAAATAGTCGGCCACGGGGCAGTGAGGTTGTTTGGTGCGGGTGTCCCGGACATTTTCTCTGAAGCACAGAGTGAGTAGGTGTCCAGTCTTCCCAATATAGAGGAGACAGCATTGGTAGCAACGGATGTTGTAAATGACATGTGTGAAAGTGCAGATGAAGCTTTGATGGATGTTGAAGGCTCCTTTGGGGCCTTGGACGGAGGTGAGTGAAGATGTGTGGGTGCAAGTTTTGCAATTCCTGGAGTGACAAGAGAAGGTGCCAGCAGAGGAGGGTGGGAAGTTGAGGGGGCGTGGACCTGACCAGGACGTCGTGGAGGGAGCAGTCTTTAAGTAAAGAGCATAAGGTTTTGGAGCGAAATATATCTCTGGTGGTGGGGTTCATTTGTAGGTGGAGAAAATGTCGACAAATGATGCGATGTATATGGAGATTTGTGGAGTGGAACGTGATGATCAAAGGGGCTCTGTCGTTGTTGTGGAAGACGGGTTGGATTCGAAGACAGAGTAGAGGGGCATGGATGAGATGCGTTGGAGAGCATCTTCAACCATGTTGCAGGAAAATTGCGGTCTTTAAAGAAGGAGGCAATCTGGTGTTTTCTTTGATGTAACTGGTCCTCCTGGGAGCAGATGCAGCGCAGGTGGAGGAATTAGGAATAGTGGATAGCATTTTTACAGGAGGCAGGATGGGAGGAGGTGTAATCCAGGTAGTTGTGGGAGTCAGTGGGTTTGTAGAAAATGCGAGTATTGAGTTGGTCAGCATTGATGGAGATGGAGAACATCACTGTTAGAAACAAAATTCAATAAAATTTAGACGAGACCACCAAAGCTGGAAACAAGACAATTTATTCCAAGATCATGCAAGGAAGGACACCAATTGCAGAAAGTAATTGAAGTGATGATTATTCAAACTACGACACAGTTATACTATTGAGCTGCGTGAGATAACCTCTCCCGACTCCTGCATTACCCAATCTCTCTTAGTATTTTGCCTCTGCCCATCTATGCTCCACGCCCATAGCCCCATTCCCCAGGTTGGCAACCTTCCTCTCTGTAAGTGCTGACACACACATTATTTTGTCGACAGTACATCAAGATCTGGTTTAACATTTTGTATCAATTCTGCTGGTACATTCCATCCTCGGACATTTCATCAACTTCTATCATTTTATATTGCTCAAACATTTCGGTTATCTCAGCTTTTTGCTGAAAACATAAGTTTAAAAAATAACTTATTTGCTTTAATAATTACACACCAAAGTTAGTATTTAATTAACCACAATTATACACTGAAAAGTAGAGATACTCTTCCCTAAATACCTGCAGAGTTAATAGTTCTCTTGCTGTACCCCTTGTCTGTATGTTTTTGCGAGATCTGCAAAAACAACACGTTTCCCCATTTCTAACATCACTAACATATTCTACCCCGACCTTAATTTCTCCTGGACCATCTCTGATAACACTCTCCCCTTCCGGGACCACTCCATCTTCATCAACGTCGATTTTTTGGCTCCTCGGATGCTGTCTCACCTGCTGTGCTTTTCCAGCACTACTCTAATCTTGACTCTAATGAAAACAAGCCCAACTTCTGTCTTCAGTATTCATTGCTGCAGCTCATTCTTGGCAATTCTCTTTGGAACTCTCACTTAATCACATCATTTCTACTGAATGGCAAGGAGAACTGCACACTACTCAGGAATCGCCTGCTTATCATGTTTTACAACTTCATCACCACTTCCCTGGCCTTGTGTACAATGTCTCATCGAACAAAGATTTGGAGGTGCCGGTGTTGGATTGGGGTGGAAAAAGTTAAAAATCAATCAACACCAGGTTGTAGTCCAACAGGTTTATTTGGAAGCATTAACATTTGAGGTAGTGTCTCTTTATCAGGTGGTAGTGTAACCGAAGCATAAGACATGAAATGTATAGCAAAAGGGTAAGAGTGTCATTGAGTTATAATTAAATATTTGACGAATTTACATTTAGTTTCGCGAGTTTTCAGAAGATTTGTTGCTCAGTTTGTGGATCTGAATGTATGTTTGTTCACTGAGCTGGAAGGTTGGTATTCAAACAGTTCATCACCATGCTAGATAACATCATCAGTGAGTCTCTGCTGAAGCATAGTGGTATGGCCCACTTTTTATTTATGTTTTTATTTGTGACATCACCAAGTTTTCCTTGGAATGGTGATTTAATTTCCTGTGGTAATATCATTTCCTGTTCTTTGCCAGAGATAGGCGTGGTTATTGGGATCCAAGTCAATCTGCTTGTTGATAGAGTTCCGGTTAGAGTGCTATGCTTCTAGGAATTCAAGCACGTGTCTCTGTTTGGCTTGTCCTCGGATGAATGCAATCTCCCAGTAGAAGTGGTGTCCTTCCTCATCTGTATGTAAAGATACTAGTGAGAGTGGGTCGTGTCATTTTGTGGCTAGTTGATGTTCATGCATCCTGGTGGCAAGTTTTCTGCTTTTTTGCACAATGTACTGTTTTCTACAGTTCTTGCAAGGTATTTTGTATTGGTTCTTTCAATTGCATTAGCTGCAATTTTAATGTGTAGGTAGGTTTGTGGCCTAACATGATGCCAAGAGAGCTGATCGTCTGGTCGTCATTTCCAAAATGTCTTTGATGTAGGGGCCATGGTGAAGGTTTTTGGACGCGTTTTGTCTGCTTGTTTGGGTTGTTGCTGACAAATCAGCAGACTGTGTTTATTGGGCATCCATTCTTTTTGAAGGCATTGTTTAGGTGAATTTCCTCTGCTCTTTGTAATTACTGTGGGTGGCAGTGTGTAGTGGCTCATTGAAATAATGTTCTAATGCAGCTTCATTTGTGGGTATTGGGATGATTGTATGTGTAGTTCAATGTTTGTTCCATATGTGTAGTTTTCCTGTAGACGGTGGTTTGAAGTTTCCCATTTGCTGTTCGCTCTACTTCGACATCTAGGAATGACAGTTTGTTGCTGTTTTCCTCCTCTCTTGTGCATTTTATGTTAGTAAGGATATTATTGAAACTCTTAAAGGTTTCCTGTAATTTCTTTCGTTTAGTGCTGACAAAAGTGTCATCCATGTAGTGGACACAAAGATAGGGTTGAATGGCTCGTAAAGCTGGATATTCGCGTCTCTGCATTACTGCCTCTGCTAAGAACCCTGATATCAGAATTCTCAAGGGTGTTCCGTTGGTTTGCTGTTGAAGGTAAAAATAGGTGGAGACATGAAAAACGCGTGAGAATTTCGACAAACACAGCGCTCCAACCTGAATTCGGTCAGCAAACACATTGACTTGGATCCCGTTCACCACCTCCAGAGAAAAAGAGCAGTGAATGACATCATCACAGTAAATGACATCATCATTGGAAATAGCATCACCAACCTAAGTAAACCTAAACACATAAATGCCGGAGGTTCAATAATGGTGTTACCTAGTGTGGTGATGAATCGTCTCAACATGAACCTTCCAACCTAGTGAGCGAATGTAGAATTACTTTCAGATTTTTCTCCGTTTAGAATGAGATATTCCAGTGTCTGTTCTTTAATATGTAAATCCCAGAACTCTTTTTAAGTTATGTTTTCTAACGATAGGTGTTATCTCAGTTCAGACAATGCGTTAATCTGACTCAACATGGGGACACAGACAGACTTTAACCTCACAACTTTAATGCATTGTCTCAGCTGAGATAACACCCATTATTAGAAAAGTTGAAGCTAGCTTGTGAACGTCACTTAAAAGGAGCTCTGTGATTAACATATTAAGGAACAAAAACTAGCATACCCCATTTTAAAAGAATAACGGGTTAAACTTAAAAAAAAAATATCATTACACCTCCAGGACACTGCAATTCCTTTTCCTAAAAATTCTGTCTTATGGTTTGGCTCCACAACCACCTGATGAAGCAGTGCCTTGAAAGCTAGTGCTTCCAAATAAACTTGTTGGAGTACAACTTGGTGTTGTGTTATTTTAAACTTTGACTATAAAGACAAGCAATCCATACGCCTTCTTCTGTTTTCATTTAGGATCGTTGCATTGTCAGTTTTCTGTATTTGGAATGGAACTCTACAGAAATGACGGTATCCCTTCTAGATATGTGCCTGTCCTCAATCATTGATCTACTGCAGTGCCATATTTCTGGACTTGATCCTTAGCCTTGCTTGCAATGGCTCCTTTATTGACCATCTACGTACTTTTTAAATGTTTTAGACGTTTCCAACTGAAAAATTCATACAGTGAGTACCAGTTTCCCAAGCATTCTGAGTTTAAAAAAGGCCTTCCTTTAACCTTTTGATACCTTCTATGCTTTACATTCTTTCTCTGTGCCTTTCTTATTTAACCAGCTACTAAAAGGAAACGTTTCTTCCTTTCTACCCTATCAATGTCCAGCATAAATTTGTACTCATCGGTCAGTCACCTCTCTGCTCTAAGGAAAACAATCCCAATGGACAATGCATTTGTTTGACTCAACATTGAGCACAGACAAATTTTAATCTCATAACTTTAAAAATTGTCTGAACTGCGATGCCACGAATTGTTGGAAATGCTAGAGCTAGCTTGTGTATTTCACTGAAAAGGAATTCTGGGATTTACATATTAAAATCGAAACTAGCATATCCCATTCTAAAAGATTAAATGCTTAAACTTTTTTTGAAAAACAGATCATTACAACTCCATGACATTGTAACCCGTCTGCTAAAATGTATCTTGTAGTCCGTTTCCAGAAATACCTGATGAAGAGGCAGCGCCTCGAAAGCCAATGTTTCCAAATAAGCTTGCTGGACTATAACCTGATGTTGTGTGATTTTTTAACTTTGACTATAGAGACAAGTAATTGATCTGCCTTCTTACACACATAAACCAGCTGTCTTATTCGCATCAAGGAGCTGCAGATATGCACACCAAGATCTCTCTGATTCTCTGTCCGTCATAGGGTCTTACCATTCAACCTGTACTCCCTAGCTTTGTCAGACCTGCTGAAGCACAGCATCTCAACTTCTGTCCATTAAGTTATTTTTTCGACTGTTCTGCCCATTTTACCACCCCATCTATGTATTCGTGTAGACTAAGGCCTTCCTACTCACTATTTCTAACACCACAATATTAAAGTTCCTCTGCAAACTTAGAAATTAAACTTCCTTTCATGTTTAGATAAATACTGTACACTAGAAAGAGCAAAGTTCCGAGCATTGACCATTTTTGTAAGTCACTGAACTCAGGGTTCCAGAGACAAAAGCAACTTTTGACCATTACACTTTACAAAGTGTCACTAAGTCAGTTTTTGTTCTAATTTGTTAAATTGTCCCTCATACCATGAACTTTTGCATTCTTTGCCAGTCTCGGTTGGAGGTCATACAAAAGCCCAATGAAGTGATTAATGATGACATCAAGTGTACCACCCTCATTGGCATATCTAGTCGCCTCGTTACAAACATAAATAAAGCTATCAGACATGATCTCTAATTGAAAAAAGTCAAACTGATAATCCTTTATCTATTGTTATCTCTCCAAGTTGTGAATAATTTTGAACTTGCATTAGTCTTACTCAACATTGAGACACAGACAGATTTTAATCTCACATCTTTAAAAATTGTCTGAACTGCGATGCCACTTCTTGTTAGAAATGCTGGAGCTAGCTTGTGTATTTCACTGAAAAGGTATTCTGGGATTTACATATTAAAATCGAAACTAGCATATCCTATTCTAAAAGATGAAAGGCTTAAACTTTTTTTAAAAAACAGATCATTACAAACTCCATGACATTGTACCCCATTTGCTAAAATTTCTGTATCTTTGGTCTGTTTCCAGAAATACCTGGTGAAGAGGCAGCGCCTCGAAAGCCAATGCTTCCAAATAGGTTTGCTGGACTATAATCTGGTGTTGTGTGATTTTTAATTTTGACTATAGGCATAAGTAATCCATCTGCCTTTTTACACACATAAACCAGCTGTCCTATTCGCATCAAGGAGCTTCAGATATGCACACCAAGATCTCTCTGATTCTCCGTCCATCATAGGGTCTTACCATTCAACCTGTACTCCCTTGCTTTGTCAGACCTGCTGAAGCACAGCATCTCAACTTCTGTGCATTAAGTTATTTTTTTCGACTGTTCTGCCCATTTTACCACCCCATCTATATATTCCTGTAGACTAAGGCCTTCCTTCTCACTATTTCCAACACCACAAAATTAAATGTCCTCTGCACATTTTCAAATAAAGCTAACTTCACGATTAATTTTTAGATTGACTTCACCCGTGGAAAGTTGATTCAGGTGATACAGAATGGTAATCTTTCAGAAATTCCTTGCTTTCGCATCAGATCTCTTCAATTTTTATTTCAGTTCTTCCATTTGTACCCACAACCTAACTGACAGTTCCTGTTGACTGGATTGCTGCTAAGACCCTGACTGCTTTTCCAATGACATCAACATCTTCTGTTCCGTCATGAGTAGTGATTTGTAAGTTTCGGTTATCATGCTACTTTTCTACGAGCTGCCGGTTCCGCAACATCTCAATATATACATTGCCTTCCTCAAAATCAAAAATTACAAAATTGCATTCCACTATTTTTCCTACTCGCTCTCACTATAGATTTTTTTCAGCCTTACAACCACCGCCGATTCTCTGCTCATCTCCAATCCGGTTCTTTCACATTTTTTTTAACTCACATGCTTTTATTTCAGTTGTCATGGCCATAATATCTTTGACTTTCCCTGAATGATCTACTTTTGCAAAATATATAAAACTTCCAACATTGTCCTTGCATCTAGTCACCCCTCTTCAAAGTACTTACAGGAATTTCAAGCATGGAGGTAATTGTGTTCGTTGTATTGACATAAGCAGACATGTATCCAGCCAGACGAGAGGTCCATTTTGACTCTTGGTCCATGGACTTATAGATTACCTGTGATCTCCACAGACATCTGCAAATCAGAAGAAACAACTCCAAATGATAACTTCCCCTCCCTCAAAATAATGCACAAAATTGAACCTTTTAAATCTTTTCATTAAATCACTCCAAAATCAACATAAATTATCCATGGATTAACCAAAATAAAACATTAAATACGCAGGCAAATCACAATGAATATATGGGAGCACTTATTTGTAAAGCAGCAAGAGACACTTCAGACAGTCAGACGGTAAATCAGACAAGTAAAGACAAGATCCTAGAACCTTTTGCAAACAGAGATATGCTCTGAAACTCAACAGAACTCTCATGTAGGTTAGACAGACAGATAAGTTGGGCAGAAAAACATGCAAAATCTGACTTTCTTAGCTGACGCACAGATTGTAAGAGCAGGGAGGTTATGTTGGAACTTTGGATTTTTTTTCCGAGGGAGGTGGGTACCATTGGCAAAGCCAGTAGAATTCACCCCCTCTAATGCCACAGAAGAAGGTGACAGTGTGCCTATCAATCTGCTGTCCTTGTACTTTAAGATGGTAGAGTTCGCACATTGGAAAGTTGCTGTCGAACCGTAGATAAGCCACAGCTGAAGTATTGCTTGCAGGTCTGTTCGCCTCCTTTTGGAAAGATATTCTGTTCCACGGATGCATAGGAGATTGTCAAGAGCATTATCTCTCTTAGATAATTTAAGCAATGAGGTTTAAAAAAAAACTCACCGATCGTTGCTTATCTATGAAATGGAGAAGATGCAGGAGAAATCTAATGAAATTATATTCGTTGCACAGTATCTGAAAAGAATGAATAATGTTAACCTTTCTTGTAAGGGAGTGGAGATCAATAAGCATATCATACTTTTAGGATAAGAGGTAAAAAGTTTACAGGCGGTTCCAAAAGAAATTCTTTTTGGAAGGTAATGGGGACTTAGAATTAACAGTCCAAAAGGATGTTGACAACAGAATCTCTCATTGTTTAGTAGCTCCTTAAAAACATAAGCGATCATCCCATTAATCTGATGGAATTTGCCGTTTTCAGAATTTGAATGAGTAGTGCTGACAATATGAAAGGACACCTGGAGAGCAGAACAAGGAGCAGTCAACAATATCTATTTGTGAGATCTGATCTAGGGCTCAGCTATAGTATGGACAGTCCGGGTATCGTAGGGAAAATAAGAAGGCAGGGACGCAAAGGTTTCTTCTGGCTGTATGCTGTATGAAAAGAAGGAGAAACAGTTGCAGTTATTTTGGATGTTCCTCCAGTTTGGCTCACCAAGATTGACTGTTTTCACACGGTTCAAAACATTTAAGGATTAGCAATGATGCCCACGTCCCATGTAAGATTAAATACATACGTTAACATACACCTCTGCACTGAGCTCCATTTCCCAGTGTTCCTTTCACCTGAATTTTTCAAATACCCTTTCATATTCTTTGTATATTAATCAAATTTAATGTATATACCAAAGATAAAGCAAATAACTCAGTATTAAGCCGTGATGAATCTCCCTGGAAACTGCTTCCAATGGCAACAAAAATCTTCCAATGATTATATCGTTTTGTTTTTGTCTTTTCGATCCAATTTCTCAGCTTCCACTCGATTACATGGGCTCCTGCATTTGTGATCTGTCTGCCCCTTGCAACCCTATCATAGCAGATGCTAATGGTCCATTCAGACTACATTAAGTGCACTACCTTCATTAAGTCTCCATGTTACAACTCAAACAATGTTCAGTTATGACAATTCATAACTATAAAGAAACTGTGTATTAAACATTCATTAATCCTGTCTCTCAAAATTTGTTTCACTAATTTGACTTTCCAGAGTCTCAATCAGGTAATGCGATCTTGTGTGTGTGTTTTTTTGTCTATTCCTTTCTCCCTTATTAAATAATAGTGCAAGATGAACTGTTTTCACTTGCATTCCTCTCCCCTCAAATGAGGGATATATAAAAGGAGTGATTTTGAGGTGAATGAAAAGAAGTTTTTACTACATGCTTTTGAAAATAATTTGGTTTATTTTACTTTATGTACATTTTTTTTTGTGCAATAGATCTGTGTATTGTTGCAGAAACCAAACTTGCATTCTCATGTCCAGTGAGAGATCATATTGTTTTGCATTGTCAATCAGTCTAGACTTCCATCTGGGATTCAACTTGTCCAGCAATCACATCAGAAAGAATTAGAAAACATATATGGAGAGAACACAAGGAAGTCTATAAAGACTGACCTCAATAAATCTGCTGTACATAGACGTATTCTTGCCAATTTGCGTTGCATCATTTAGAATTTAGGAGCAGCAAAAAGCCATTTCGCCCCTTGAGACTGCTGGCTATTCATGACTATGAATGATAAATAACTTGAACAACACATTCCTGCTCTATACCCATATCCCTTCTTGTTATTAATTACTTAATACTAACCAGTTTCTCTCTTGAAATTGCTCGGTTAAGGAATTCCCAAGGATCATCAACTCAGTTATAAATTGTCTGCATTTTATTCTGAGATTCTGTTGCCTGGTTTTAAACTTGATGGCGAGATTACAGCTTTTTTCTATATTTACTCTGTTTCTCCCTTTAAGGATTTTGTAAGCATGTATGGGACAGAGAGTCGTAGAGTCCGACAGCATGAAGCCAGGACTTTTGGCCCAAACTGGAATATGCCGACTAAATATCCGTCCATGCCAAAACCGCTTCCTTGCAACTGGCCCATATGCTTATAACTATTTCTTATCCATGTATTTGCCCAAATGATTTTAAAAGTTGTTAATGTATCTGCCTCAACCAGTTCCGCTGGCCGCTCATTCCTTACATGTACACTTATAAAAAAGTTGCCGCACAGTTCCGCTTTTATTGTTTACCCTCTAACCATAAACTGATGCCCTTTAGGTATCAGGTAGGTGAGTTTGTAGCATGGATATGTACCTGGGACTTTGATATTGTGGCCATTTTGGCGACATGGATAGAGCAGGGTCAGGAATGGATATTGCCGGTTCCAGAGTTTGCATCATTCATTAATAACAGGCAAAGTGGCAAAGGGGGGTTGGGGGGTGGGGGGGGGGGGGGGGGGTGGCGGTGGATGCGAGAACACATCGACTGAGGTAGTATGGGCTAAGGTTAGAATTAAGAAAGGAGAGGTCACACTGCTGGGAATATTTTAGAGGCCTCCGCAGAATTTGATGGAGGAGAGGATTGGCAAAATGATTCTGGGCAGAAGTGGAAGGAGCAGAGTGCTCATTATGGGGTCTTTTACTTACCTAACATTGACTGCAAATGTTATAACTCTCGTGCGTCGGGTGGATCAGTTATTGTCCAATGTCTGCAGGAGGGTTCCCTGACACACTATGTCGAGAGGCAAACAAGAGGGGAGGGCCCACTGGAACTGGTAGTTGGTATGAACTAGGCCAGATGTTTGATTTAGTGATAGGTGAGCACTTTGGAGAGAGAGAGACTATTATTCTCCTTTCCCTGAGTGAAAACCAATGAGGAATATTCGTTTAGCACCTCTCCTATCCCCATGTTTAGTTTAACAATGTAAAGGGATAGATACGTGCCACAGGGCAAGGGTTATCTATGGGGAAAAGCACTTAGGATACATAGAATGGGGTAACGAAATGCAGTGTATGGGGACAATCGAATTGTGGAGCTTGTCTTAGGAACAGATATTGCGTGTCACTGTCAGGCAGGGAGGAATTGACAAGAGAAATGAACCGTTGTTTACTATAGAAATTGCACCTCTTGTTAAGCAGAATGAGGCTTGTGTGAAGATGAGACGAGATGGTTCAGATGAGGCGATAGAGAGTTACAAATTAGCTTGAAAGGATTTAAAGAGAGTTAAGAAGAGCAAAGAGAGGACATGAGAATAAAGGAGATTCCTAAAGCTTTCTATAGGTAGGTGAGGAATAAACAGATGACGAGGATAGAAATAGGGCAACTCCGCTACAGAAGTGGAAAGTTGTGTAACTACCCTGTGGAGATCGGTTAGTGCTAAATGAATCTCATCGGTTTTCAATCAGGAAAAGGTGAAAATTGTAGAGGAGAAGACAATATACGAGATATTAGACGAGAAAGGATCGAGGTTATTAAAGAAGAGGTGTTATTAATTCTAGAAGGATTGAAAGTAGACAGGTCCCCAGGGCGACATGGGATTTAGCCCAGGATTCTCTGGGAAGCTAGGGAGGAGATGGCGGAGCCTGTGGCTTTGATCTTTGTGTCCTCAATGTCTACAGGTTTGGCACCAGAGGTCTGGAGGATTGCAAGTGTTGTGCCCTTGTTCAAGAAAGGCAATAGAGATGACCCAGGTAATAATAGATCAGTGAGCCTTATGTCTGTTGTCGGAACACTTTTGGAAAAGATTATAAGAGAAAGGACGTATAATCACCTAGCAAGCAACAATTTGATTTCAGATGGTCAACATGGTTTCGTCAAGGGCAGGTCTTGTCTCACAAACCTCATTGAGTTTTTTGAGAAGGTGATCAAGCATGTGGATGAGGGTAGGGCAGTTGAGGTGGAATGCATGGACTTCATTAAAGCCTTTCATACTGTTTTACACGGTAAGCTGTTGGAGAAAATGTGGCAGCATTGGATTGACAGTAATTTAGCACTTTGGAAGAGAAACGGTTTCCTGAAAAAAGGCCATGAGTAGTGGTTGATGGAAATTTTCAGCGTGCAGTCTGGTTATTGGTCGGATCACACAAGATCTGTTTTGGGACCACTGTTGTTTGTCATTTTTGAATGACTTAGATGCAGGCATAGGTGAATGGATTACAAAGTTTGACGATGACACTAAAGTGGGTGGAGTAGTGGACAGTGGAGAAAAAATCTGGCAGCTTGCAGGGAGACTTACATAAACTGCAGAATTTGTCTGAGAGATGGCAAAATGAGTTCAATGCAGACAAGTATGAGGTATTCACTTTGGGAAGAATAACAGGAAGGTAGACTACTGGATCAATGGAAAGTTTCTTGTTAGTGTGTGTTTGTGCAGAAAGATCTTGAAATCCATGTACATAGATCCCTGAAAGTTACCACCCAGGTTGATAGTGCTGTTAAGAAGGTATACAGTGTGTTAGCTTTTATTGGTAGAGCGATTGGGCTCCAGAGCCGTAATGTCATGTTGCAATAATACAAAATGCCAGTACGGCCGCATTTGGATTATTTTATATAATATTACATGACGTAGAAACATTGGAAAATGTGCAAAGGAGATTTACCAGGATGTTACCAGGTCTCTAGGGAAGGTCTTATGAGGAAAGACTGAGAGACTTGGGTCTATTCTCATTGGAAATAAGAAGGCTTGGAGGGGATTTGATAAAGACATAAAAGATGGCAGATGATTAGATAGGTGAGACAGTGAAAGTATTTTTTCCTAGGATAATGACGTCAGCTTGTACGAGGGGCATAAATACAAATTGATAATTGATAGATTTAAGACAGATGTCAGAGAGTGGTAAGGGCGTGGAATGCCTAGTCTGCCAATGTAGTTAACTCAGCCACATTAGGGAAATTTAAACAATCCTTGGATAAGCATATGGATGACGATGAGATAGTGTAGGGTGATGAGCTTAGATTAGTTCACAGGTCAGCGCAACATTGAGGGCCGAAGGGCATGTTCTGCCCTGTATTGTTGTCTGTTCTATGTTCTAGTTACCGACTTTTTTAACTCTGGGAAAACGATTGAGTGCTTTAACCCCTATTCATGCCTCTCACGATCTGATACAACTCTACAGCGTGAACCCTCTGTCTCCAACGCTGGAAAGGAAAATGCCTTAGCTTGCCCAACCTCTCCCTAAAACTGAGACCCTTGAGTTCTGTCAACATCCTTTTAAATTTCTTCTGCTCATTTTCCATTTTAATAACATCCTTCCTATATTAAGGCGACTAATACTAAACACAATACTCAACGTGTAGTCTCACTAACGCTCTGTATAACTGTTGCATAACTTCCCAACTTCTATACTCAATGCCCTGACTGATGAAGGCCAATGTACCAAAATCCTTTTTCACTGCCATGTATGCCTGTGACTCCACTTTTAGAGAACTGTGGATTTGAACTCTAGAATGCCTCGGATCCACTGCCCTCCGTAAGACACTACCTTTCACCTTGAATCTCCTATCTTGATTTGACTTTCCAAAATGCAAGACCTCACACTTGGGTATATTAAACGCAATTTCCCATTTCTCGGCCCACTTCCCCTGTTGATCATGGTAGTGAAGCAATTTCTGACAATCTTCTTCATTGTCCATGATCCTGCCTATTTTACTGTCATCAGCAAACTTACGAATCATGCCTTGTACTTTCTCTCATCTCCTAACTGAATGAGGAGAATGCAGGTAGAGTCTCTTCAAACTCCCGTCAAAAGGAAGTCCCAAAAATCCTTGGAATCTGTCTGATTAACCTTCACTCCACTGACAGTATAGCATGTATATGCATTTTTGTGTAAGAATGGATAATCTGTGCACAATATTTCAGGTTTGGTATCATCAGACCTCGACACCTCTTTTCCCCTGAATTTGTCATCCTCTTGTGATAAAAAAAACCTAATATGGCTGTTGCTTCCTGATTTGCCTGATATGCATGTATGGTTACCTTTAATGACTTAGAATGAAGAAGGACACCAAAATACCTTTGCACATCAACACTTTTCAAACTCTCATCATGTAAGCAGTATTCTGTTACCAAAATGGTGTTGCATGTATCTAGATTGTAGTCCATCTGCTGTACTGTTGTACAGTAGCATTCTATTTAAATCCTCTTTAAATCTTTATGCAACAACCTCACAACTGATAGTGACTCATTTCTTCTTATTCCCTATTCTGTTACTGCGAATGAATTCGCAATCAGTCCTATGTCATACCCTTTATTTTACTGACTCTTGTCTGGAACATTATAAAAGGGTTTCAACATCAAAGTGTCGTATATGAGGTGCAGTTACAAGAACTGAATCTTGTTCTCCAGATGGAGGCTAATCACGCCATCATGCAACAATAACATGATGCTGCAGCTTGCAGCCTTCATTAAGCTTTCCTTCTACTCATTTGATTTTCATTCTCCTCAAGATAATTATCAACATGCCAAAACCCGAATATATATTAAAAGTAGATCTGTGTTTTGTTGGATATAATTTACTGAGGATCTGTGCTGCATTGAAGTTTTAAAAAGGACTCTGTTCTATCATACAAGAATTCATTACCTGGGTTGCTGTTAATAATTTGGGTTTAATTATAGGGTCTCTGTTATATTGTGGTTTGTTCATGCAGGCAACAATGATATGTCAGATTTAACATAAAGGATTACTGTGTTGTGTCAGTTTATTTCCCGAGTGTTCTGTGTTGAGTTGATATTAACTAACAGAGCACACTGTGTTTTGGGGATTATGCATATGGGCTATGTTTTGTCAGGGTTTGAGAGTACGGGTTTGTATGCTTATTTCTTTTCAATCTGCTCTTATTGTGTGGTTAAATTCATCCAACGCCTTCATCCCTACACCTTTCACCACCTGTGGTGTTCATGATTGGTGTTTTATTTTGCCCTGTATGAGAGTTTAATGCTTCGGGGATTCTGAAATCAGAAATTGATTTTACTCTGAAGAATTAAAATGAATTTATTTCAAGCCAAGGTGCCTTGACGGTAAGCTGATTAAGTCAGGGCATTTTTGGGAATATGGGATTGGTATGTCACAGGTATAACAGAAACTTGACTGATTGATTGACAGTTTCATTTTCCAGATTTCAGATGTTATAGGCAGGATAGAAGGGGTTGCAAAGGAGGAGGGGGAGTGTCACTTTTGATGAAAGAAAACATTACTACTCTAACTAAAGAAGAATGTATTTCTAAACAAAAAGCATTCAGTGAAAATTATTTGGTTTAAATTAGAAATCAAATAAAATGAACAACTTGATCTGATTGTATGTTAGGCCCTCAAATTGTCTTTGAGGAATTGAGGATCAAATATGCAAAGAAAGTTCTCAGACATATGCAAGAATAACAAAGTTGTAGTTGGTGATTTAAATGTTCCAAACATTCACTGGGGCTATCACGGTATTAAAGGTATGGATAATGAAGAATTTATTGAACGTGTTCAAGAAAAAATACTTTTGAATATGCCAATGTTTCTACTGGAAGAGGAGTGACACTTGACCTTCTCTTGGATAATAAGGCAGTGCAAGTGACGGAAGTGATAATAGGGGAACATTTTATGTCTAGTGAGCATATTTAGTTTTAACATAGTGATGGAAAAAGATAACCTTTTCAAAGAAGGTTTAGATTTTAATTAGAGTAAGGCAATGTTGAGATAAGAACTATTCAAACGTTGATTGGAATTGACTGTTTGCAGATAGAGAAATGGCTGATAAGTGTGATAATAAGGGTGCAGAGACATTATGTTGCTAGTAAGATTGAAAGGTCAAGCTGTTAAAATTAGGGAACAGTGGATAGTTAAAGATATTAAGTCTTTAGTCAAGAATATACAAGGTATCGTACAGTAGATATAGCCAAGTTGGTTGAATTGAATCTTTCGAACACCATAAAAGTTTCGGCGCATTCTCAAGAGGGAGATCAAGAAAGTTAGATGGGAATATGAGGCAGCCTTGGAAAATATGGTTAAGGATCATCCAATGAGTTTCCAGAAATATATTAAGAATAAGAATATAACTACACAGAGAGAGATGTGCCTCTTTTAGTTCAAAGAGCTCAAGTTTGTTTTGAACCTGAGCAGTTGGGGGAGATATTAAATGTAAGCTTCGCATCAGTTTTTAATTTAGGCAAGAGTACCCAGGGAAATAAATATTGATGTTTTGAAAACAGTTCACATTACAGAAGGGGAAGTTCTGGATGTCTTGGAAAGTATAAAGTTGGGCAAATCTTCGGGACCTGATCTAGTGTTTCTCAGGATGTTGTAAAAGCTAGGAAGGAAATTGAGGCGACCTTGCAGAAAAAGATGTTTATGCGTATGTGTGTGTGTGTGTGTCTGTGTGTGTGGTTGTGTATAATTTTATATGTTTATGCAAGGTTTCCCGAAATTTCTTCCCTAGCTATGATTATGCCTGTGTTTCATAAGGGATGAAAGGAGAAACCTGGGCATGAAGACCTGTCAATCCGACATTGGTGATGGGTATGTTGTTGGAGGTACTTCTGAAAGTTATGGTTTATATGCATTTGGAAAGGCAAGAAATTACTCAAGATAAACAGCATTTTTTTGTCCGCGAGAAATCGTGTTGTATAATCTTGGTTGGGTTTACTGAGGTATGAACAAAGGCGATTGAGGAGGGCAGAGCGATTGTTTACTTGGACTTTACGAAGGTTTTCACAAGGTCTTCTGCATGGTTGACTAATTAATAAAATTAGATCACGATTCAGGGTGAATTGTTAAAGGATGCAAAATTGGCTTCATGGCAGGAGACAGAATGTGTTAATGAAGAGTTGATCTTTTTCTGATTGGAGGCCTGTTGCCTGTAGTAATCCACAGGGGTCGGTCTTTATTTGTCATTTATAAACATGATTTAGATGAGAACATGGAAGACTTGATTAATAAGTATGGGGATGACACGAAACATTTGGTATAGTGGACACTAAAGAAGGATGTTTAAGATTACGAAGAGATTTTGATCAGTTCGGTCAATCGGTTAAGGAATGGCATATGGTGTTTAATTTGGATAAATGTGAGGTATTATATACTGTTAAAAGGAACAAGGGCAGGAATTATTCAAGTAAAAGTAAAGTTCTGGTTAGTGCTGTAGAACAGGGAGACCTAGGTATTAATGCACAGAATTCTTTGAAGTCTGTATCACAGGATGGTTGAAAAAACTTTTGGCTTGCTTGCCGTCATTGGTCAGATTTTTGATAATAAGAGTTGGGATGTCATGTTTAGGTTGTACGGGATGTTGGTGAGGTCACTTCTAGAGTATAGTGTCACCATGTTACAGGAAGCTCATTATTAAGCTAAAGACGGTTCAGAAATGATTTACTAGGATGTTGTGATGAATAGAGTATTTGAGGTTTACGGGAAGGCTGCATCAGCTGGAAATTGTTTCATTGGAGTGTCGGAGGTTGAGGAATGGCCTTATTAAAGTATGAGGCTCATGGATAACGTGACTAGCGGGTGGCTTTTCCGGAGGGTTTGGGTTACAAGATGAGGGGGCATATTTTCAAAGTGAGACGAGAAACATTTAAATAAAAAAGACCTGAGGCACAACCTTTTTATACCAGAGTCCTTTGTACTTGGAATGAACTTTGAAAGGAAGTGGGAGATGTGGGAACATTTGCAATGTTGAAAAGACATTTTGATAAGTAGTTGAATCAGAAATGTTGAGAAGAATATAGGTGACGTGCAGGCAGGTCTGACGAGTTCACTTGAGAATTATGGTCAGCATGGAATGTTTGGACTGAACAGTCTCTTTGTGTGCTTTATGACTCTCTGACTCCTGACCTAAAATCTCATCTGTGTTTCAGGCTCTCGCTCTCTCTGGTACTTTTGTACTTGAATGACCCCGATTCATTGACTGCCTCAGTTTCTTGGTGTTTGTTACATGGATAATGTACAAATTATTCACTCTCACAATGATCAGAAACAGATGAATCATTAAATGTGATTGATAGCAGACAGTGAAGTTCTAGACTCCTGGAGAAAGAAGACTCGGGAGGCTTGATTCTGGAAGGATCTGGTGAAAGAATGAAGAATAGATATTATCTGCAGCAGCAAGTCTGATGGTGAGTCACTGCCTATTCCATTCCACAGAATGTAAACCCATACCGCTGTCCATATGGGAGGTACACTAACAGGGAACTCTAAATCTGGAGTTACAGATTCCTACTTTAATTGGAGTAGCCGCAGTTTCTGCATGTGGGGAGGGTCAATTGGATCTGTGTGTCAAATGGCTGGGCAGGTGACTGCAATCTTGGTCCAAGACACAAGAACTACAGATGCTGGAATTCAAAGTCGACAAACAAGATCCTGAATAACACAGCAAGACAATCAGCATCAAGACGTAGAGGTCAACACTTCTGCTTTAACCCTTCGTCAGAATAGAGTTGGGAGTATATTGACTTCTCCATCTCCTAATGTTGCTAACTTGTTTGTTCCTCCACGTTCCTGCCTTTAACCTTGGCCCATGCCTCTTACTGGGTCAAGGAAGGTTTGGGAGCGACTCTTACCCTCCCAACGTTTTTGTCTCCCCATTAGTGATTACTTTTCTTCGTATGACAAATGCTTTTCCTGTTCCTCACCCCAACTCCCCCTTTATTTGTTTCTTCTTGACTTTCACACTCCCTGCTACCCTGTTGCTGGCTGCCCTCCCCTGTGACTCTCCCCACCCCATGTGTGCTTGTGTCTTTGTGTTGGCTCTCATGACATAAAGAAACTGAGACTTATCAGAGTACTTACCTACCAAACAAAAAAAAAGAAATCCCCTCTTTGTCACAGGCCTTCACAGAATCAAAGAATCCATACAGTGTGGAAGCAGGCCCTTCAGCGCAACAAGTCCACAGATTTAGAGGGTTTCTGAGGGAGACGTCAGAATTGAAGACTTCTGACAACAGAGATAAAGGTAGTGCAGACAGCTGTGACTGCTCAGGGAAAAAAAGTTCTGCCAAAAACCTGTAAAGAGAGTGACTTTGCCTATTGACTAATATTTGTGACCAATGTGAGCTTTTCTTCAAAGTATAACTGTCAGTTAGCCAAGGTACTCTTCATATTTCAGTCTTCAATGTTTTGTGTTTTCTAAAGAATAGTTATAACAATCAAAACATTTGTTTATAATTGTTCTGAGTTTGAGCATGCTTTGTATGCAATAAACTAGCTCGATACATACAAACTGAGGAATGTGTTTTAATGCAGCATTTTAATTATCAATGTCAGTTCCCATAATAATTTCAACTTTGTTGTTATTAACGAAGAGAAAAACGAGGGAAAGGGGTCAGTAAAACCCTACCAACTCAGTCGTAACAATTACACATGTGAGTACTTAATCATAGCATTCCATGGAGTCAGGTAGAAGTCGTGGACAAATGGCTCTGACAGGGGCATCGGTTACAGTCATTATTAGTTGGGCGCCATGTTGGGTCGCATGGTGGTGGGGTGTGGTTGGTGGCACGGTGGAGGGGTGTTAGAGTTTGGACGTGAACAGTGTTTTACTTCTGAAAACTTGATTGTTGAATCATGTTTTGGGGGGTAGACTGAGACTGCCAAGATTGAATAAAAGCATCAAAGGAAAATTTCACCTCTGAATATGCTGAAGATTGGGACAGTTGCCAGATAGGTTTAATGGGGAAATTTCACACTTTTTCACCATTGCGCAACAAGAGGCGAGAAGGTATTGAATGTTTATTATTCTATATGCATCACATAACGTTTGAAATGAAATGCGAAGGAAACATTGTAACTGACATAACTAACTGTATTGAGAAGTTTTAACATGCCATGTAATGCCCTAAAACAAAGTGAATTGTATTCACATCACCAAATGGGATATTTTCGACTTTGTATGTTTCTTAATGGATGAAATGTACTACTTAATCAAAAAAGAGCGGAAAACTGTTCTTTTTTGCACTGTTGTATGGCTGCATATTTTCTTTCCTGTCCTCATGCAATAGTTTTCCAATTGAACGTCAAGGTTTACAGTCTCGGGCAGATGAAGATCTCTATCACATGATAGGTCAAGCATCTGATTACATAGCAGAGCTGAATCAGGATTTTTGAACCTAATGTTCTCAATCAATATTGAACGTAGCGTGCTATGTACTATCGTTCTATGCATAGAAGAAATACTTTGATACAGACTAAAACAAGATTTGAAGCTGCAGTCATTTCACAGGACAGAAGTTTAACATTACTAAAAAATGACGATGCTGACAAGTTGGCAACATGTCTCCCTTCATCAAAATTCAACTCCTCACGTTGTTTTGTGAGATGTGAGAAGTCCAACCGAAATCTGGACGTTTCAGCTTTGGAGCAGTGTTGGAGAAATGACATGGCGAGATTAATGTCCCTTCAGTGGCTTTATCGGAGTTCTTGGAGTTTGCTCATTGAGAAGGTGGAGAAACTGTCTTCAGTGTAGTGGATGCATTTATGGCGGACCAATAGCAGAGTATCAGGAACTTGGACATCACCTTGTTCAAGTCAAGTGAGAAATACATGTCGCACCATCAACTACTGGGAACAACAGGGACAAGCATGGCATCTCTTCAAGGAATTTAGGGCAGTAGCATTTTCAGGCTTGCACTGATTCTCCGTCATGATTGCTTAGTCATACTTTACTCCAAATCAATGCTTTCTTGCTTAAACGTGTGTCTGTTTCCAAATAATATTCCTGTAATTTGATTATTGATTTGGAAATTGAAGAATACGGATTCCTTTCACTGCATTTCCAGGAATTCAAATTTCTACAATTTATCAAAATTGTTTCTTAGCAACAGTCACAAGTCTCACACAAACTAAATCAAACAATAGTATTTTTAATTGCAAAGTCATTTTCTAGACAACAATGCTGGAATGAATGCGAAGGCATGGAAACTTGACATCATTGGTGCACTCAGAACCATGTTGACGCCAACTAATTGGAACACAAGAGAAAATCTCACATCTTGAAGTTTCGTTTGATTACATTACCCTTGATATTTTGATATTCCTTAATGCGGGTCTATATTTATTGATTGATCATTACTTTCACTGTTTCACTTCTTTTTAACCTTGCATGCTGTTAAATTATTTGTCAAATGACCAGCCCAATTCTTAACTGCTTACTGCCACATGATTATGTAGCCACTGCATGGTCGATTCTGTAAAGGCCAAAAGCAACTAACTTGCACCTCAACATCAGAATCCCTCATTATTAAAATTTAACAATCACATCCATATCCGTTACAATCTGTGATGCTGCAGAAATCTTATATTTATATTATACTGAATCACGCCAAATAACCCTTGTTCAGACAGCTTCCAGCTCTCAGCGCATTTCCCATATTGGATAATCACTTACAAAATATGGATTGTGAACAATCGGAAACCAAAAGTGAAATTGCTGGGAAAACTCTGCAGGTCTGGTAGCATCCATGAAGAGAAATCAGAATTAATGTTTTCAGTCCAGTGACCATTCCTCAGAACAATTGCAGATTGTTATCTATTCTTGATTTACGCCGTTCACACTTTTAACCATACTTGCAGTAATGGATAGATTGTCACTGTTCACTTAAACGCATAATGGAAATGCTCAGTGTCAAATTGTAACCTGTCTTCCACTGTCAATTCTTATCTAATTTTACTGATAACTGTTAACTCGGATTGCATTAATCAATTTTAACTTGATTCCACGTTATTCACATTTGTCATTAACCCGATTGAATTGCTCTGTATTGTCTGTTAATTTGGCTTGCATTGTTCGTCATTAACTTGCAAGCATAATTTTTGCTCACCGTTAACTGTTAAATTACTCTTATCACCTGAAAACTGCATTACATGCTTACACTGACATGCACTGTTTACTTCATTCTCAGTGTTTGCTGAGAAACTGCCTCACACTGTCCACCAGAGTTACATTTTTAAATATTAATTAGTTTTACTGGCCTTCACAGGTTTCATTCTTTCCGAAAACATGGTGCTGTAACAAAAACAAGTTGTGTTTTTTTCCAAAATGCTGAATTCTTTCAGCAAATGCAACATCATAAGCCTCTGAAAACCCACTGCCTTAAAATGTTATCGTTTATATGTGGTTATAATGACAATTAATCAATGCCCACTTGTACAAATGATAGCCATAATAGTAATATTCCCATTCAGATACTATTATTATATGCCCCACTTTCGCTTAATATCAAAAATTGATGATATACTAACAATATTTAAAAATAAATTATGGAGAAAGAGTATATAGTTTTCCATATTCAGTACATCTGAATGCACGACACCCCTCTTCTCGAACTTCCAATGTTATAAATTTTGCAAGGGCAAATAAGCTATAGATAATGGCTGCAAGCGTATTTTATTCTGGCGATTTATTTCATACAAGCAAAATCTTTCCAGAAGCATTTTACTGTTTATTTGCTCTACAGGACGTTATTCCCTTCGGATTAACTTCTGTATCTTTTTTTTCCCACGAAAATGGTTAACTATTCACATCCTGCTCCTTGTTCAGAACGCCATCTAAAGTATTTGAAAATAAAATAAATTGTAATAATCAAAGTCTATCAGAGCAGAATTCAGCCCATTGAGTTTGCTCCTCGAATCAATTGTTGCTGATTTCTTTCAACAAACTATTCTCCTGCCTTCTACCTGCAGCCTTGGATTCATTTACTAATCAAGAATCTATCTCTAACTTAAATGTACTCAATGACTTGGCCTTCACAGCTCTCTCGCTATGACTTCCACAGAGTCACGACTCCTTGGCTGAAATAAGTGTTCCTCATTTCAGTTTTAAAGTGTTGTTCTTCCACCCTGAAGCTGTGCCCTCGGGTCCTAGTCTCTACTACTGGTGGAAACATCTTCTCCACCTCTACTGTATCCAGGGCTCTCAGTATCTTCTAAGTTTCAATTAAATCACCACATATCCTTCTAATCTCCATCGAGTACAAATCCGGAGTCCTCAACCAATCCTTATTTCTCAAGCTCTTTACGCCTGGGATCATTCTGGTAAACCTTCTCCAGGTGTCCTCTAATGCCATCATATCTTTTCTTAAGCAGGGGTCCCAAAACTCCTCACAATATTCCAAATTCTGTTAAACCATAGCATTATAGAGCATCAGTTGCCTATTTATGATCTTGCTTTCTAGCTCTCTTAAAATGAATGCTAACATTGCATTTACCATCCTAACTGCCATTTAAAACTTCATGTTAACCATAAAAGAATCCTGAATTCGGACTCACAAGTTTCTTTGTGCTTCAGATTCCTGAAGACTTTCCCTGTTAAGAAAGTAGATTGCGTGTCTAATCTTCCCATCATAATGTCTTAACTTCCTTCTTTGTTGCATTGTATTCCATCGGTTACTTCTTTGCCCACTCAACCACCCTGTCCAAATACTGCAGCTTACTTCCTTACTCAACATCACCCGTCCTTCCACGCACCTTTGTTAAATCTGGAAACTTATCAACAATTTTCTCAGTCTCTTTGTCCAAATCATTAATGCATATATGAATAGTCCTGGTTCAAGCATTGATCCTTGTGGACCTCTGATAGTCACCAGCTGCGATTCTTAAAGAATCTCTTCATCATTACTCTGCCTTCTGCCATTCATACAATCCTCTATTCATGCCAAAATCTTTCCCGTAACACATGAGATCTTGTTGAGCAGATTCCTGTGCACCACCTTGTCAAAGGCCTTTAGTACGTCCAAACATTTCACATCCAATACCTTTTCTTTTATAATTTTGTTCATTAACTCCGCAAAGAATTCTCGCTAACTATTCATGCATGAATTTATTTACCTTGACGACATCATAATGACTCCATCTGACTTTAGCATGTAATTTCAAGCATTCCACAATCTCATCCTTAATCATGGAGTCTAAATTCTCACTGGCAATCAATGTCAGGCTAACTAGACTATAGTTTCCTGGCTTCTGCTGCCCTCCCTTCTCAAACACTCGCTAGTTTGCAGAGGATGGGACGCTCCCTGACTCCAGAGATTCCTCCAAAATGTTTAAGTATGTCTTTCAGCATTCTGGAACGTAAACCATCTGATCCAGTTGATTTGTCTGCTTTCAGATATGTCAGCTTCCTATGTACCTTCTCAGTGATGACGATCAGACTCACTGCTACCCTGACACCCTGATATGTTGCTACTGTGTTGTACAGTGAAAACTGATGCAATGTACCAATTCAATTTCTTTACCATTTCTTTGTTCCCTATTCCGCTCTCCAGCCTGATTTTCCAGTCATCCAATGTCCACTCTTGCCTCGTCTGTATTACCTTTCAGATATCGTCTCCAAAAACAGTGTTTTCGTTAAACTTTTAAAAATGATTGACTGTTTCGTTTTATTTCTCTTGTTTATGAGACAGAACTTTCCATTTTCATCGACAAATATATGATGAAATAACTGCACATGCGTGTAATTCAGAAGATTGGCCTCATACGCATCACACAAGAAAGGTCCTGAAGATCACCCTAGGTTACAAAGTTGCATGAACATTCTATGGATCCATTATTTGATTGTCTTGAACATCACATGTGAATAGTTATCGTGCATTTTGTGATAGTACTTCACCGCAGTGCAACAAATTGGTTGTCTGGTCTTGTCTTTTGTATAACCAATTCAACAGCCCAAGTTTCTTGACTGATGTATTTCTTCTTTATATATCTCACAGGACTGTATCAAAAAATAAGAGGTTGTGTAACTAATTTTACCGCATCCACTTATGAATGATTACCAATTAGGTCAACCTCTTGCCTTCATCCATTATATTTGCGTTTTTTTTCCCTTTGATGATGCCAGTGTATTATACATTGATTGCTTCAATTCAAACAACCTTTGTCCCAATCTCAGGTAATATATTCCAGACATAGGCCACACTGCATTAAAAGCACGTGATATTCCTATCATTTTTGCTGCCTTTCCAATTCTTTTAAACTTTGTTCTGCAATTTTTAATCCTTCCACTAATAAGAACAACCTCACCTCGTCTACTCTATCAAGACCCCGCAAAGCCCTAGCTCGGCAACCATATCTTGCTTGTGGTATTGTCTGTGTTGTATGTAAACTTGTTCAGGAATAACTAAATGTCATTGTGAAACAAATGTAAAAAGCTTTTTTTTTTTCTGAATGACATCAGACTTAGACGGACGAATGAACAAAAAATAGAATCCATTTCAAAAATAGTTTGAAATAAACTGTTTGGAAAAAAATGGCTTGATTCTATTGATGCATTGACTGAAGTATTCCTGGTGGCTTACTGATGGCTTTTGGTGCTTTCATTGCCATGGTCCGGGTTGATTCACAGTCAGAGAATTCTGTTTTATGAGAAAGGTTTACTGAAACCCACTACATCTTTCTGACATTTAAGATTCAATATTTTCATCGCAATGGACAGATACAATTATTGCACTCTGAAGAAAATATTTTTGAAATGACGAAAGACCTATCAAAATGTAGGTGAACTTCGCATCTAATTGCTACACCATGAAAACTTGGAAATATCTGATCTCTGGTCAGACAGGAATTCGCTAAAGCGCGGTCACTCACCTGACAAATATCTCACCGTTCTGAGCCATACAAGGCGCAAAACAATATCGATTGAATGTCGCCCAGCTCCTGAGGTAGCTTGCAAAATCTGATCTCTGAATATTTGAAATCAGGCCACTCTCCCTCGGATATAATTGATTGGAAACGCTCACTGAGGAAAAATACCATTTCTTTCCCATGACTGTTTACTTTCCAAAATATGTTGAGTTTGATTGATTCAGGTTCTTCAGAGGTCAACATTTGATAAAGATTGAAATACTTGCTGAATTGGAATCTCACTTTACTGGCGGTCAAAAACAGTTAAGCAGAAATATATCAGCATTTCACTTGAGCGTCGCCCCTAATAATGCATGAAAATAATGGTAGTAAAGAGGGCAGAAAATATTCATTTGCGAGTGGAAGTTTTAGTTTTATTAATTCACCGCCGTCCTCAACAATTTGAATTTTATCAAATAGATAGCATTTATTGCGTGAGTACAATGTCCCCTTCGGGGAATTGAATCCTGGTCTCAGGCGTGACAGGTGGGGACACTAATGATGACACGAAATAGAATTTAACCAGCATACCTTGTCCCGGGATCCTGATCACTATACTAGCGAAGAAATGGCAAGCACATGAAATCTTGGCCCAACCAAGAAAGAATTTAAAGTATGTAATGTGAGGATGAGTAATAGGTGGGCGGCGAACATACACCCGATGGCACTAGTTCACGAGTTTATCTAGAACATAGAACATAGAACAATACAGCACAGAACAGGCCCTTCGGCCCACGATGTTGTGCCGAACTTCTATCCTAGATTAAGCACCCATCCATGTACCTATCCAAATGCCGCTTAAAGGTCGCCAATGAATCTGACTCTACCACTCCCTCGGGCAGCGCATTCCATGCCCCCACCACTCTCTGGGTAAAGAACCCACCCCTGACATCTCCCCTATACCTTCCACCCTTCACCTTAAATTTATGTCCCCTTGTAACACTCTGTTGTACCCGGGGAAAAAGTTTCTGACTGTCTACTCTATCTATTCCTCTGATCATCTTATAAACCTCTATCAAGTCACCCCTCATCCTTCGCCGTTCCAACGAGAAAAGGCCGAGAACTCTCAACCTATCCTCGTACGACCTACTCTCCATTCCAGGCAACATCCTGGTAAATCTTCTCTGCACCCTCTCCAAAGCTTCCACATCTTTCCTAAAGTGAGGCGACCAGAACTGCACACAGTACTCCAAATGTGGCCTAACCAAAGTCCTGTACAGCTGCAACATCACTTCACGACTCTTGAATTCAATCCCTCTGCTAATGAACGATAATACTCCATAGGCCTTCTTACAAACTCTATCCACCTGAGTGGCAACCTTCAAAGATCTATGTACATAGACCCCAAGATCCCTCTGTTCCTCCACCTGACCAAGAACCCTACCATTAACCCTGTATTCTGCATTCTTATTTGTTCTTCCAAAATGGACAATCTCACACTTGGCAGGGTTGAACTCCATCTGCCACTCCTCAGCCCAGCTCTGCATCATATCTAAGTCCCTCTGCAGCCGACAACAGCCCTCCTCACTGTCCACAACTCCACCTATCTTTGTATCATCTGCAAATTTACTGACCCACCCTTCGACTCCCTCATCTCAGTCATTAATAAAAATTACGAACAGCAGAGGACCCAGAACTGATCCCTGCGGAACTCCACTTGTAACTGGACTCCATGCTGAATATTTACCATCTACCACCACTCTCTGACTTCGACCGGTTAGCCAGTTTTCTATCCAATTGGCCAAATTTCCCTCTATCCCATGCCTCCTGACTTTCCGCATAAGCCTACCATGGGGAACCTTATCAAATGCCTTCCTCAAATCCATGTACACTACATCCACTGCTCTACCCTCATCCACATGCTTGGTCACCTCCTCGAAGAATTCAATAAGACTTGTAAGGCAAGACCTACCCTTCACAAATCCGTGCTGGCTGTCCCTAATCAAGCAGTGTCTTTCCAGATACTCGTAAATCCTATCCCTCAGTACCCTTTCCATTACTTTGCCTACCACAGAAGTAAGACTAACTGGCCTGTAATTCCCGGGGTTATCCCTATTCCCTTTTTTGAACAGGGGCACAACATTCGCTACTCTCCAGTCCCCTGGTACCACCCCAGTTGCCAGTGAAGACGAGAAGATCATTGCCAACGGTACTGCAATTTCCTCTCTTGCTTCCCACATAATCCTAGGATATATCCCGTCAGGCCCGGGGGACTTGTCTATCCTCAAGTTGTTCAAAATGTCCAACACATCTTCCTTCCTAACAGGTATCTCTTCTAGCTTATCAGTCCGTTTCACCCTCTCCTCTTCAACAATACGGTCCCTCTCGTTCGTAAATATCTGATGAGCTCCACTGTTGCTTTTGGCTATATTTGAATAGCGGGGAAACATAGGTTTGCACTTACATCAGAGGGTAAACACGAAGCTCAAAAATACTCCGTGCGTTCACAGAATTCACAGCTTTCTGTAGATAATAGGCAGCCAATTTCCATCTATTGGACACCGATGAAGTTCTGAGAAGAAAGTTCACCTGACCGGCACATCTCTGGATTCTTTTATTAATGCATCGAAGTATATTTGCCTGGTGTGATTCAGATTCAGCAGAAGTTGAATATTGAAATATATGTTCAATTAGAATCTCAATGGATCGCTGGGTAAGATGAGTCAAGCACGAATATGTTAGTGCGTCACCTCAGATTCGCTTCATGATTATCAGTAAAATAATGGAAACAAGCAGACCATCAAATCAGCTGTTGGGAGCTCAAGCTTGTATTTTTCTTAATTCTCTGACTTGCTGAACAATTTTGTTTTCTTGCAAGATGCACCATTTACAGTGCAAAAGTCACCTCCCCATCAGGGAATGAGCCACTACACGAATGAACAAAAGAAAATTGCCACATCGGTGCCACAGAGAAGGTATCTACATGATGAATGCATAACTAATAACTGACTTCTGAACAGTCACCCAATGGCGGTCGTTTCCCTGTTTATGTGACGAGCTCCTCTTTTGATTTTGTCCATGAATGAATACGGTGGAAACGTGCATTGGCACTGAAATCAGATTACCAACGCAAAACTCAAACAAACCTCAACGCATTCACGGAATTGAAAGCTTTCCATTGATGGTGCGCAGTCAGTTTCCATTGAAATTCATCCTGATGAGGTTTTGGGAAGGAATTTCGGTATAAAAGCAAATCAGTGTGGAAGAGAGAAAAGTGAACTGAGACCAAAGAGTGCTGGAAATGCTCAGGAGGCATGGATGCAATTGTGGAGGGAGAAACCGGGCAAGCTTTTCGAGTGGCGTTTGGCAGAAATCTGCAAACGCCATCTGGAATATAACCACTTAATAATAGATAAATATGTTCATAAACATTAAACATGTTCACTTTCGGATGTATTTCATTGTAAAGCTGAAATCCTTGTTCAAGTGATTGCTGTTGATTCAAAGCTATCAATTTTCAAAATTTCACTGGTTTGATAACAAAAGCTTATAACGTAACTCATTCATTTCCTTATGCCTAAAACTCCACATGACCTTCGGTTGCAAAATATGTCGAGCGAATTAGAAAGAAACTTTTCTGACAGGGAACCAAAATCATACTGCAGATGAAAACACTGAAGCCCAAATACTATGAACCAGAAAACAACTTCAGAGCAGCTGTTGCCGACCTCATGCATATATGAAGAATGCCAACTATGGAAATATATTTTCAAATTAGTGCTCATGACAACAGGCACTGCAGCGAACCATGTCTCCACCAATCATGATAACGGTCTATATTAATTGCATCGCCTCCTCTCCAACTCTATTCCTCATTGCAAACTGATTTAATTACTCAATCCTTCGCAAATATTTCTTGTGGACGAGCCAATTCACTCAACTCACACCCTTAATAGTGGCAAATAAACAATGAAGACTAGGTATTGAGCAGATGTTAAAACATTTTTTAATGACGACATGAAATTATGAACGCTTTCTTTTCATGTGTACTATCATATCATAACGTACATGGTTCACATTCAACAGCTTTGAGTTGGCCTTGTATTTAGAATGCTTATTCAGCTACGAGGTTTCCAATGGACAAAGGCAATAGTAATTCACAATTCATGCATCTTGTACTTTCTGGATAAAACGTGATTCTTGACAAAATAACATGCTTCCCAGCATCTGCAGAGAGAGAATGCATGACAAAAAAATAATAATTTGATTTATTTTTGGTCATGTGTATCTAAGTACAGAGAAAAGCTCTGTTTTCAAGCAGGACAGGGAGATCATCGTAGGATAGGTCACAGATGTCATAGAGTAACAATAAGTCTTTGATAGAGGCATACAGAAAGAGGTTGTAGGAGACCATCATTTGGAGTTGATTCTGGCTATTATCCAGACTACATAGCTTTGGAAGTTTTTCACTGAACTTGTCAACATTGCCCTAAGTAATTTTCCATGCAAGCTGTGTCCTTGGGAATTGTGACATATGCATTCAAGCGGATGTGTGTCGCCAATTGAATATTTCAAATTCGTCTTCAGTACTTTTTCCCAAATGAGTCTGAACTGATACAAAAACGAATTACAGCACGTTATGATACTCAGGTTGACTTGACAGAGCAGATAGACTTTGGTAAGAAGTTCGCATTTGGTTCATTGGGTGGCAAAATGCCGGAAAACTGACAGGAATGTGAGAACTGAACAGAGCAATTGTGTCACAAAATGAACGTTCATGACTGTGAGTCGAACTCGTGTCGTAACAGTGGAAATACCAAATACATGCCCACCAGCGTTAAGGTATTTTTTTACTGTTCGATGATTGCCTTTGATTCTATTGATTAGACAATGCCAACAATCTGCAGCTGCCTGATTTTGTGCGCGAATCTTTGTTTTTGTTTTCCTTTTAGATAAGTGTCCCTCTCCTATTTGAATATCATCATTGAGATCCTCTCTCCACGTTATCTGTCAGTACATTTGAGGTTTGAAATAAAAGACAAAGATTGGCAAGAACAAAATGCCGCGGTCCAAATTTGCTGGATTTTATTTGTAATTTCAACAGAAGTTTTGTGAATGCATAGAAACGTGAGAAAAAATTAGATCATAATATTGACAGTTCTGTAAATTGATTGAACATTAGGTATGACAATCTCGAAACAGACAGTCTTTTTTTAGACTGAATGAGTGTAACCTTTACTATGAATGAACTGATGTATTCGAGGATTCGAGCGCTCTCCAATCAGCCACTCAGCCAGAACAACTCAATGTGCTGATTGCCATATTTACCAATGAAAATAAAATTGCCTTCGTGCTGACGTACTCATTGGCGCTGTTCCTGTCAGCATATTTCGGTCCTGAAGAGGATGAAGCAATTACAGTTTCAACTTTTGAGAGTGAGCAAGTTTCGAACCTGCACAAGGAGATCCCTGTGAATTCCAAGTCTAAAGCTTTAACTACTCGGATATCACAGCCACAGCATCGCAAGTCTCCTGGAATGAATTTTACACTGCATTTCACAACGGAACGAAACAGAATTGAGGAGTTTGGACCCGAAAGATAGGAACATGATAACCAGGAGCAGGATTAGGCAATCTGGCCCTTCAAGCCGACTCTATAATCTAATAAATTCATGGCTGATCTTTTCGTAGACTCAGCTCAGTCAACCATTCTTACACAATTATACTTAATTATTTTACTGCTCAAGACATTTCACGAGGAAGCCCCATCTACTTTAGTGGGCAGAGAATTCCACAGCTTCAAAAAACTCTGCATGAAGACGATCTTTCTCAATTCAGTAAATAGATCTTCTCCTTCTGTTTTTGAGGCTATGCCCTCTATTCCTAGTTTGACACGCCAATGGAAACACCCCCTCTACTTCTGTTTTATGTATTCCCTTCATACTTTTATATATTTCTACAAAATCCATCCGCATTCTTTTAAATTCCAAAGTACATAATAGCTGTCTAGTTAGTCTATCCTCATCGGTTCCCCAAATTCCAAAATTAGCTGTGTGAACCTCATCTGCACCCCATCCAGTTCGAGTACTTCCTTTCTCAATTAAGGTACCATCCCTGTATATACTACATAGTTGTGGCCTCACAGCACAACATAAAGCTGGAACATAAACTCTGCTTACATTGATGACTGCATTGGCCTCACCTCGTGCTCCCGCGAGGAGGTTGAGCAATTCATCAACTTCAGCAACACATTCCACCCTGACCTTAAATTTACATGGACCATCTCTGACACCTCCCTCCCCTTCCTGGACCTCTCCATCTCCAATAATGACGACTGACTTTACACCGACATTTTTTACAAACCCACCGACTCCCACAGCTACCTGGATTACACCACTTCACACCCTACCTCCTGCAAAAATGCCATCCCGTATTCCTAATTCCTCCACCTCCGCCATATCTGCTCCCAGGCGGACCAGTTCCAGCACGGAACACACCAGATGGCCTCCTTCTTCAGGGACCAAAATTTCCCATCCCACGTGGTTAACGATACCCTGCAACACATCTCGTCCACATCCCCCACCCCTCTAACCGTAACAAGCACTGAACCCCCCCCGGTGCTCTTCTTCCACGCTACCAAACTTCGCATAAACCAAATCATCTGGGGACATTTCCGCCACCTCCAAACGGACCCCACCACCACGGATATATTTCCCTCCCCAACCCTTTCCACCTTCCACAAAGACCATTCCCTCCATGACTAGCTTGTCAGGTGCACGACCTGGAACAACCCACCCTCCTGTCCTGGCACCTTCCCCTGCCACCGCAGGAATTGCAAAACCTGCGTTCACACTTCCTTGCTCATCTACATCCAAGGCCTAAAGGACCCTTCCAAGTCCATCAAGGTTTTACCAGCACAGCTACCACTATCATTTATTGTATCCATTGCTCCCGATACAGTCTCCTTTACACTGGGAAGACTGGAAACTTTAGGGAACATCTCTAGGACACCTGCACCAATCAACCACACCACCCTGTGGCCCAACATTTTAACTCCCCCTCCAACTCAGCCGAGGACATGGAGGTCCTGGGCGTCCTTCACTGCCGCTCCCTCACCAGCCAATGCCTGGAGGAAGACAGCCTTACCTTCCGCCTCGGAACACTTCAACCCCAGGGCATCAATGTGGGTTTCACCAGTTTCCTCATTTCCCCTTCCCCACCTCACTCCAGTTCCAAACTTCCAGCTCAGCACTGTCCCAATGACTTGTCCTACTGCCTATCTTCCTTTCCAACTATCCAGTCCACCCGCCTTTCTGACCCACAAACGTCATCCCCACCCCCATTCACCCATTGAACCCTTTGCTACCCTCCCCAGTTTCCTCTCTGATCTATCACTTCTATCCCCTCCCCATTCACCTATTGTACTCTATGTTATTTTCTCCCCACGCTCACCCTCCTCTCATTTATCTCTCCGCCCTGCAGGCACTCTGCCTCTATTCCTGATGAAGGGCTTTTGCTTGAAACGTCGATTTTTCCTGCTCCTCGGATGCTGCCTGAACTGCTATGCATTTCCAGCACCACTCTAATCCAGAATCCGCTTTTAATGCCAATCCCTTTTACAAAGAAGTACAAAATTCCACTTGCCTTCTTAATTACCTGTAGCAACTTTAGATGTGCACAATCACTCCCACGTCTCTCTGCACAGCAGCATGTTGCAATTTCTTACCGTTCAAGCAATAGTTCTTTTTTTTACTGTTATTCCTACCGAAACTGTTGACTTCCCAATTGTTTAAAAATCACACAACACCAGGTTATAGCACAACATGTTTATTTGGAAGAACAAACTTCCTGATGAATCAGCAACATTTAGATCAGCAAATCAGCTGAATCAGCAAAACTGTTGGACTCGCAGCTGGTTTTATGGGAGTTTCATCTTTATCCAAGTCAATCCAACACCAGCACCACAACATCATGGTTTACATTCTTTAACATTGTATTCCAGCTGCCTAAATTTACCATACTCACTGAAACTAACTACATCACTTTGCAGGTTTCACATTCCACTGTAACCTTTGCTCTGCCACTCATCTCTGTGTCATCGAAAATATTGGCACACGACACTTCGTTCCCAACACCAAATCATCTGTGTAAAATGTGAATAATTGCGGTCACAATTCTGATCCCTGAGGCACACGACTAGTCACTGATTGCCAACTGGAAAAAAACCCTAACTTATTTCCAGTCTTTGCTTCCTGCTAGTTAAACAATCTTCTGTCCATGTTCATATATTGCCTGTAATGCCTTGCATCTTCATCATGTGCAGCAGCCTTTGTAGCGGCACCTTGTCGAATGTTTTTTGTAAATCTAGATACACGATATTGAGACATTGCTGCTCCTTTGGTAAGATTAGGTCGTCTTTTTTTTTATCTCAGGAGGGTCGTAAACTCATCGATTCCGAATTGTCTGCGATTCTAACATTGGAGAAGCTTTTCAGATTTTAAACAAACACTTGTACAATGAAGCAAGAGCGGCCAGTTCTCCAAGCTCAACGTTTTTCTGGTTTAGTTTTCACAAAGAAAGAGTCCTTTTTTGAGGCTGGTGGTTTTAAAAACAATTGCAGGTAAAAATAACTGTTCCATGCCAAATCCCCTGACATCTCTCTCTTTCACTTTCTCTCTCTCTCCTGTAAGACCCTGTGAATCATTTAACCCTTATTCCCACGGAATGTTTATGGGAATTGATGCAGAAATTTGCATCAGCATCATCAAGTTGGAATAATCTGTTGGGTTTTCAGATGGTTTGTTATCCTGCATTGTTTTTTCACATTTTTGTTTCATTCGGTACTCCATAAACAAATAGTGTTTTGCTTACAACAGACGGGTTCTGGCCATTTTCATCACTCCTGCAATATTGACTGACACTTGCTCAAAATGAATGGAAATGATAGAGTCTGGGCTACTTTCTTGAATTGTTTTGATTTGGTCGGGCCTGATCTACAACAACAGCTAGTGATTTCCACCGTATTCGTAATATATTCATAGAATTCCAAAAGATTAGTTCATACACTTCATGAAACCATTCTGCATCTGCCCAATTTTGACAATTTTGAAACAGATACCTTACGTTTTCTTCCGTGATTATACTTTCAAGCACTCTCCCCACTATAGAAGTTAAGCAAACCGGTCTATAATTCCCCATCTTTTGTCTAAATTCCTTATTAAACAGTGGCGTCACATTTGCTATTTTTCAATCTGCTGGAAGTGCCCAAGAGTCCAGTGATTTTTTTTCTATTTTTCTTGCCATCTCTTTAAGATCCCTGGGATGCGTTCTATCAGGGCATGGATACTTGTCTGCCTTCGCTCCATTTGCTTGCACAACATTGCGTCCTTCATAATAATGATTGTTTCCAGATCCTCACCTACGTTTGTTTCTTTATCAATAGCTTGCATGTTATTCGTATCCTCCAATGCAAAGACTGACACAAAAGGCATAGTCAGTGTTTCGGTTATATGCTCATATCCCATTGCTAATCCCCTTTCTCATGCTCTAATGCACCATTACATCAGCCACTCTTTTTTGTTTTCTATATTCTTTTCCTAAAAAAAAACTTTTGCTTTCTGTCTTAATATTTTGAGCTGGAATGTTTTTCACATAAGCTATCCTACTTTGCTTGAAAATTCTTTGTGGTTATCTGTTGATCTTTAAAGCTTTCACGGCCTTCCAGTTTGCCACTGATCTTGTCCATTCTTGCGTATCTTCTGATTCCATTTGAGATCTTCCTTTTTTTCCATAGACACACTGACACATTACCACTTTTCTCTAGGCCTTCCTTTTCAGTGGTGTATACTTTACTCGGGCATTTGATAAAATTGCTTTGGACGTCCTCCACTATTGGTTAACTGTCCCACCATAAAGTCTTTGCTTCCAGTCTACTTTAGCCTACTCCTCCCTGATTGGTTGCGAAATGGCTTAGCTTTTTCCTCCATTTGCTACTCATGACTTTTGGAACCAATGTAACCATGTCTATAGTTCCAGATTTCACGATGACAATATCCTCCTCCGTGCTGTATTGCACCTACCATGCTATATCTTACAGATCTTGAACTTCAAGACTGGAAACTCATGATATACTGTGTAACATCAATGGCACTGGTAATATACTCCAGCACAATTTTCCAACTCATAGCCCGCAATATCCCATAAATGACCAACATCATCAAACCAAGGGATCAAAATCGTATCAATGGAGGATTCAGGAGAGTTTGTCATATTGAAAGACAATCTTGCTATCGCTGATGATCTTGTATACTAACTTAATTTCAAGGTTTTCTGGCATTTTAAACAAAATCCTATTTCTCTGGCTTAACCCGAAATCTAAATACTCTGCTTTCTTTTCTCTTCAACATTTCCTCACTGTGAGGGTTTGAACACCCAATTAAGCTGTAAGGTAACATGAAGGAGCATCGAAATGGCTCGTATTCGTATACAAGGGGCAAGAGAATCACCAGAGAATAAATTGGGCAAACACACACATATGTCAAAATTCATCACTAAAAGACTTACATCAATATGGACATGTTCCTTTTATACCTACAATCATTTTTTAATTTATTCGTCCCAGACTCAGTTGGCAAGTCAAAAGATGCAATGTGGGAGAACCAGAACAGGTCAGGAAGCATATAAAGGGCAAAAGAGTCGACGTTTCCGGCTTGGGCCCTCGACAATGTACCAGACTTAGCTGCTGCCAATTCTCCTGAATTTTGACATAACTGCTCAGAAAAAAAAATCTCATCCAGCACTCAACAACCGGCAGACATAAAATGGTCCAGTTAGTCGGAAGGCACTTCCCACTTTGATCTATTGAACAGAAGATGCTGTTCGTGCACGAAAAGTCGTAATATTAGCGTAATCTGTTCCAATTATGTTTCCATCTGACCTTCTTCAGATTTTCATTTGGGAAATACTTTTGGTTTTTAATAGGTGACGTACTAGTTGTCCACAAGTTGAACGCCTAGCAGTCGTGTGATCAACATGGTTGCGAACTATTGCATGAACCAGGATAGAAAACAACAAACGCCATCTACGTAAATATGGTCTCCGAACACTGACCAGCAATGGAACAGATCCAATGGAACATCATAACCGTGATGACCAAAGTGCTATTCCAAAATAATCCCATTAAACTCGTCTCCAATTCCTTATTACTGGTCAAGCATACAATTACTCAGTTAGATGCCGGTCCATTTCATACAACAAGCACGTCTAGCTCGACCTTCCGCCCTTCAATTTTACTATTCCTGAACCTCCACAAAGAGTTGTCATGAAGGAACCAATTTACCTAGCTCACGTTCCTACCTGTGCAAAGCAAATAAAAGGGTGCGCATTCAGCATGTATTGCAATAGCATTTTAATGATGACATAATTTTTAAAAAATTCTTTCAATATGTCTAAAAATCTCAGAACTTATGTGATTCACATTCAACTGTTATCTTTAGTTATGAAAATTGAAATGCTTGTACAGGTACAATTTCAGCAAGGACTAAGCGAAAGATAATTCACCCTCCATGCACTATATACCTTTCTCGACAGAATATCGTTCTTGACACAATGACATAATTCCCAGAATCAGTCGAGATCGAAAGCATGATTAAATTTGGCATTGATTGTCACTCTTTTGAGAGCAATATAAATTCAGAACTTCCTCTTGGATTTTATCAACGTTGCACAGCCATATTTTCCTTGCAACTGGTGTGTTTGGGAATTGTACAAAACTTTGTTTTGTTGATATGCACTGAATGATTCTATTAATTACTTCAATACTAAATCAATTGCAAAAGCCAACATTATTCCCCCAGTTTTACTTCCGGTTCGAAAAGGATCCATTTCTGATTGAATGGCAGCATGGGATTCGAATATAGGAGAGTTCCAGATAGAGTCCATAGAGAGCAAAAAAAAAATTTCTCCAAGCGAGGAGCGTTTAAAGGTCAGATTGTGGAATCAAATGTTGTGAATGGGGACAGTTCGTGGTTGACAATTCGTGACTTCCGTTCACAGCCCAGTTTTGTAATGGAGTCCAGAAGAGAATGTGGTTCTTTCGCTTTCACTTCTGATAAATTCTTCTCTTTGTACATTGAGAAAATTAAAACATTTTCTTCTTTCAAAAAGTCGGGTCCAAGTTCCTGACACATGTGAACGTACTTTTAAGCTTTGCTCACTTTTGTAATTGTAGACAAAATGTAAATTTTAGCTGATGTTGAAATAATTTGGTCGGAATTATCTGCAACAGAACAGCTTTGATGGATCTAAATATATTTAGTTTATTCTGAGTAAATTTAGCAGAATTCACCATTTGTTCAATGTTGAAATATTTGCTCGATTACAAGATCACTGGTCCCGTCGCTCAAAACATGACCAGCATAAAACTGTCAGAATTTTACCTCAGCCGTGCCCCATGATGATCGATTTAAAAAACAATGCTGATGAAACGGCCAGAAAATAAGCAGTTTGGAAAGCAGCTTTGCATTTTATTGAACCTATATCCTTCTGACCACTTCTGATTTCTTATAAAAATGCACAATGTGTCGCGTGAAAAAGAAAGTGGGTAATTTATTTTTCTGCATCGTTCTGGTTATGTCACGAAATAATCCTTCATATTTGTCTCACGAAAATTTGTATTCAGCATCTGAGACAACAGTTTCCTCATGTTTGAGCTCCTCATTGTAGTTATCGGTGGAAAAATCTTCTCCATCCCACTTCTTTCAATCATCCCGTACATAATGTAAACCGCTCGACCTGAGAAAATTCCTGCGTACTCCCGCCAGTGGCGTATCATCAGAGGAAACTCTGTCTGTTAATTGAACGTCCTGTGGGTATCTCTGATAAGCATGTGCCTGATAGGGCACGTTCCTAGGTTTACGAGATGAGCTGTTCTATTGATTTTGCCCACCAACTAATATCCAGGAAACACAAACAGCAAGTGACAACTCAAAACTCAAAGAAAATTTACCCAGTTCACGGAATAGACAGGATGCTTTCTGCAGGCATTGTTAGTTCAGTTTCAGTCGAAATGGATTCGGCTGAGCTTGCTGAGAAGGTTTGTCAGGGTAAATTTGGAATAAAAGAGATTTCCATTTTGGAAATGAGAAATATGAAATAAGAGCTGGTAAAGCTCTGGCGGCATGGCTGCATTTGTGGAGGGAGAGACTTGGTCGCCTCTGGAAAGTAACAACTTTTTGATGGATATGCTTCCCTTGTGATCTGTGTGACGGGAAGCCCATGTAATGTTTATTAAAGTTAGTTTTGCTGATTCAGTAGCTCACCTTCAACTTTAACATATTCTCTTAGACCAAAAACTTGAAAACGTACTTCATTCATTTCCCTCCACCTAACACTACAAATTAACTTTAGTATTTCGCAAACTTTGATTCGGAGTACAGCAGAAGCCAATTTATGTTAAAAAACGCTTCACAGTGAAGCACGTTGACAGCAGTGAAAAAAAGATTCCATGACCGGAAATGAACACACACCGCTGAATTGCAATCACTAGAACAGAAGATTATCACAAATGTAGACCTGTTGCAAACTTCATCAATATACATACATGTAATAGTGCCAGCCATGCAAATGTCATTTCAGACTACACCGTAAAACGCTTATAATCCCAATAGATGTTGGGAATATGTCATTTTGTCATCATAAATGTTTCATTATGTTATTTCGTAGCTATCATGACCACTGCAATAGTCCCTCCAGTCCACCATGTCTTTGTTCATCACGACAATTTTCTGAAATAATCACACGTGCCTCTGCTCGAACTCTTTATTCCTGACGGTCAAACATATTTAATAACTCTGATCAGTGCAGATCCATTTTAAATAATAAGCACACCTAACTCGACGTTCCAGTCTTCACTTCTATTATTTCTCAATCATTAGCAAATTGTTCTTGCGCACGAACCAATTTATTTAGTTCATACGCGTACTGTGATCTTTCAATAAATGAAGCATTCAGCACATATAAATTAGCATTTTAATGACAATGTAAAATTATGAAAGCTCTCTTTTCTGCAACATCAATATTTCATAATATATAGATCATGATATCCAACAGCAGTCAATCCACATTATATTGAAAAATACTTGTTCAGTTAAAATTTTAGCAATGCACAACGAATTTAGAAAATTTTCTTTCCTATGCATAGAGTTCCTTGCTTTAAAAGTATATATTGTGAATAGTGGAAACTGAAACAAGCACTGAAAATGCTGGAAACACTGTGCAGAATAGAATTGTAGGTGTGTCATAAAGTAACTGAAAAGTTGATATGTTTTTGTTCTGCTCAAACATTCTGCTGGAACTGTTCAATTTTACCAAGGGCTTTAAATTATTGGACAAAGGTTTGACTCGATATCAGCATGTGCACGAGTTTTAATTGCCTGGATATTTAACATCACCGTGGTCCAGTGCTCAACAGTGGCCAAGAGCAAAAACATCAGTATTTGGCCTCAGTGCATCGGTCAGAAGCAGCATCATGTGCAAAACTCTCCTTCAGCGTTATGAGCCACGAGCTCAGGCCTGATTAGTGGGGATAATAACCACAAAAATCAATGCAAATTAATTTCCCTTAATTTGATCCAGGTTGAACAGCTTGCTGCTGTTGAACAGTTCAAACCTCACTCGACCTCCATTCAACAGGAGTCAAGCACAAGCATGTCAGAATTTCAACTCAAATTCGACGCTCCCTGCTGGTCAACTAAAACGATGTTGATATGCAAATTAAGAAAAATTGGAATGGGGAGTGCTGCTTAATTTATTTTTTATTGTCCTCTTTCTCAGCAATTTTAATTGTTTAAAAACTGTAAGATTTTTCATACTCAGGTAATAATCTCCTCATCAGAAAAATGAGCCTTGCACTTCCTCGTAACAGACTGGAGCACTAACCACAATGATAATGCCATCTCAAAGTCGTCTATGACGCATAAGACGGTGAAGGTGAAATACTTTGTTTTCGAGGATTCCACTAAGGATTTTAAGAAGGTACACGTTTTAATAAAGGTTGAATGTCCTATACGTAATTTTCTTTAGGGATATCTGGAGAATGTGACATATCGAAAAATGCTTCACAACAAGATAAGCCAGGAGCGTTGGAATAGCAAATCCTTTCGGGAATTGAATCCGCACTGTGACAGGAGAACTACCGATTCAAAACCACCGGATTACCTGCATACAGGTGTGCACTGTGCTAACCTTGTGAACGTGATTGAATGCAAACTCGAAGAGACAAGAAACCCAGGCACATTCAGGGAGAGAAAGCAAGTGACACAGTAAAATCGATACCAAGCTCAATTAAAAGGTGCACATGAAGTTCAGAACTACAGCATTTCCTGAACACAAGGACAAAGAGAAATGTCATCGTATTTTAAAATTAATCTTTCTCTTATTCTCTGGACCGTTCAAAACGCTGAGAGAAATTGACGACCGCAGTTGGTGGAAATCAGAGTCGAGTGCGTGGTGCTGGAAAAGCATCCGAGGAGCAGGAGAATCGACGTTTCGGGCAGCAACCCTTCATCAGGAATGAGGCATGTGAAACAAACTGGTCGAGAGATAAATGGGGGAGGGGTTGGGCTTTGGAAGGTATCTGAGATTGGGACACATAGATGAGGCTGGGGATAGTAGTGTTATGTCCGAGAGGATACATGGGAAGAGAGCTGGAGGCATAGGACAGGTCACGAAGGCTATACCAAGTTAGAAGTTTGTGTCTGGGATAAGGTGGAGGGAGGGGAAATGAGGAAACCAGTGAAGTCCACTTTGATCTGCTGTATAGAAGGGTTCCAATGCAGAAGATGAGGCGTTCAAATCGCTGTCAAACGGAGTCACATTTGACTTTTACTCACTCTTGCAATAGTGCAGCCGAAGAGGAAAATATGCAGTGCAGACGTTGAGAGCGATTTTTATTTATGAAAATACAAAGATTTATTTCCGATCAACAAAGTTGTTTGATTTTGAAGTGAATATTGGAAACAAAGCCAAACACAGAAAACGCTAGAAACAATGCAGAATTGAATTATAGGCGGATTATACAGGAACAGAAATATTAGCCTGTTTTTCTGCCACAGATTGCGTAGAATTGCTGATTTTCCCCAAGCTGAGAACTGTTCTAAGTTAGTGATTGACAAATTTCCCCTGTGATGTGTACGATTGTAAACTCGTTTTTTTTTTGTTAAAGTGAGTGCTGATGTTTCAGTAGCTCGCATTCTGTGATTTGAGATGAAAAACGTTCCGACAGATATTCCAGTTGCCTTTAGTCGTTCACAAGTATTTCTTTCAGACAATAGGAGAATGTGAAATATGATAAGAACGTAACTCTAGGGAAGGTTTCTGCAGACAGCATCCTGATGTAGAATTTCCCTGTCCAGAAAGCGAACCTGGGCCGCAGTGGTGAAAGCAATGAATCATAACCACTCGACAGGACCACTCTGTCTGCTATTTAAAAAGTGTTCGAAATTTATTGTGTACTTGTAAATATCTTTTGACACCGTAGAACACAACAGCAAACGAACAGACCCTGCTGTACATCAAGATGCCAACATGAAACCACTGATACTCTCGGCATTGCTCAGCCGATCAATACACTTGCAAAACTTCAACAATGTAAACGTATTTTCAGAACAGGGATCATGACAACACGTATGTGCCGATGACGACAACACTCTAAACTAGTCCCATCTGCCCCATCTCCAATTATTATTAATGACAGTCAGCGTACATCCATTTTATACAACAAGAGCATCCAACTCGATTCTCCAGGCTTCACTTCTATTTCCCACAAACCTCAGTAACTCTTTCTCCTGTACAAACTAATTTCATTATTTCATTTTCAGAGTAGCGGCCAAAAATGAAGAATGGTACGCACTATCCAGATGCTAAAATAACATTTTAATGCTGACGTGAAAAATTTAGAGTTGCCTTTTCAAGTGCAAATCATCGAATCATTTATGTGATGCACATTCAACGGTTATCAATCGATGTTGTGTTAAATAAGTATGTCCAGTTAAAAAAAAATCACCAAAAGACAACACAGAGGGCAGTTCATCCTTCATGCATCATGCACCTTTCTCGATAGAACAAAATGTCACAATTCCCAGCTTGTGCAGAGGTATAAACCGTGATTAAATTTGGAATCGTTTCTGACTCTTATGCATACTACACGAATCCAGATGTCCCTCACGGGTTTTATCAACGTTGTAGTGGATATGATTTCCTTGTAAGCTATGAAGTTGAAGGTAGGCCAACATCTATTAAATTGATAAGTATAGATGATTGAATATTTCAATTTCGTATTCAGCACTTTCTCTGAAACGAATCTAAACCAACAGCAAAACAAAATGAAGTATGCTGCAATACTAATATGATTCGATTAATTACTAAAATAGCAAAGCTCTTGCACCAGTCTGACTTTGTTCATCATCTTAGTTTTTGTCTTGTGGATACCGATCCATTTCCTGTTTATAGAGCAGGATTGAATTCCTCAGTCCACGAAATCCTGCATTGTATTTGATGTGTGGAATAATAGACAGGAATAGGCAGGAACAGAGTGGAATAGGCAGGAACACAGTGGCATCACTTTTTTCACTTTGGCTGTACGTCTGCCAAACCAGCCGTGCTTTGAAATTTAAAAATAAGTGAAGCATTTCATGGGATTGACAGTTTTGGACAGTCGTCCAACGTAAGGCATGATAATATCCAAGTGAGGGAGTCAACCTTTCTTTGGTGAATAAATGGATTTTTAACTTTATATGAACTAAAGGTTGTCTCCTCAGCCACTCGCCAAGAAAAAAAAATACGTTTAAAGCTGATGTAAATGTTAACCCATAAAAATAAAATTGTTTTATAGCACAGAGAATTCTGAGTGTGGGCGTGTTCATGGCCTTAGTTCGTTTCAGTACAGTTCATGGTTAAGGGGATGGATGACTCAAAGTGGCGACTTACAAAGGAGAAATTGAAACAAACACTCACATGAAATGATAATCGCCACTGACACGAGAGACACCAGCATCCGTCTCTTGGCAGTTGCGTGCACGCAAGTGTAATGGGACAATGTCCACCATTCCTCGGCAGCATTTTTCTGAAGCAGGAAATAATTTTGGAAAGTGAAGCAGGAGAGTGCACAAAACTATCGACACATATTCAGGGTCAGAGAGGAAATGGCAGAGTGGAAACGAAAAGCATGGAAATTCAGGAAAGTGCATTAAGTTCAGAACATATAGAAATGAAACTTCAACAATAAAGAGAAAGCTCAGGAGTTTGGTTTTCCTTTTTTTCTCATAACTGCATGAACACCCAAAAGCTTAATCATGCATGTAGGTACTTTTACCTTTGCTCACTTTTGCAATAGTGTAGTCAAAGACAGACGCACCATATTTTGTAACATGAATTAAATGCATGCATGTAGAAACTTTCATTTTCCATCTGCCATGTCCTTTAATTGAAAAGTATAATCACGCTTATACTGGAGACGGAAACAAACAGTGAAAATGATGGAAACACTGCAGAATTGAATTGTTGGTGGATCATAGGGGAATCGGAACATGAATCCATTTCTCTCTCCACAGATTCTGTTAGAACTTGCCTATGCATGAACGTAAAGAAGGACAAAGTGAGGATTGCAGATGCTGAAGATTAGAGTCAAGAGTTTGGTGGTAGAAAAGTAAACAGCTTCAGTCTACCAGTCCCCGGTCTCTTGCATGTTAAACGAAACTGTTAATCATGACCGGAATGAATAAGCACTGCCAGACAGCCTCAATAGCTCCCCTGTCAAAAACTCTGAGAGCAACAATTGTCTTCATCTACGAACACAAATTGTCTGGAATGTGGGTCTGGGCGACAGGTAAAGCAGCCAACTATATATTATACTTTATTAAATCGTGTTATACTATTCACAGTTCTACACACCGAAAAATAACCCTGTAAAAACTAAGATTGCTGGTAATCTGAAACAAGAACAGAAATGTCTTGAAAATATCGGAAGTTCTGGCAACATCTGTGGAGAAAAATCAGAGGTAAACTTTCAGGTCCAGTGACCTTCTTCAGAATTGATGATAACTCAGAAATAGGTGTTTATTTTTATACAGATTATTAGAGTGGGGTGAAGGGGGGAGAGTAAACGACAGGTGGAGATCGATTTCGAAGAGTGAGAAACTCTGTTCGTTATAGAAAAGGGAGTTAAAGGTCAGTTTGGGGAAACAAAATGCTGCCAAATTTGGCAATTAGTGATTGACAATGGTAGTATGCAGGAGCAAATTCGTGCAGATACTGGAATCTGTAATGAAAACAACAAATGCTGGACATCACGGCGGCTCACGCAAATCCATGGAGAGAGACAGCAAGATAGCGTGTCAAGTCGAGATACCAACATTAGCTTGCTCTCTCTCCATGAATGCTGCCTGACCCATTGTGATCTCTAACATATGCCACTTCAATGTGAAGTTTATGGCCTTTTTTTAACGTTCTCTTCGTCGAGCAAGAAGCTGTGGTTCATTTGCTTTCCTTGCTCACAACCTTATCATTTCATAAATTGAGAAAGTTGACTTACTTTCATCTTTTGCAAAGTCAGGACGCCTTTCAAGACACAGAACTACACACTTTTAAACATCGCTCACTTTTGTAATTGCATCCAAATAGAAAATTTAGCCGAAGTTTAAATAATTTCTCAGCATTTTCAGGTAAGTATCACGAGTTTCGTTTTACCTAAAATATATATTCAATTTCATGAATTTATATTCAGCAGAAGTCAACATTTGATGAAGATTGAAATCTATGCTCAGTCAGACTCTCACTGTAATGCCCGTCAAAAAAAGGCAGGAAGCCTCCACCCTGGAGGCTTCGTGCCTCTATTCCTGAAGAAGAGCCATTGCCCAAAATCTCGATTTTCCTGCTCCTCAGATACTGCTTGACATGCTCTGCTTTTGCAGCAACACTCGGATCTAAACTCTGGTTTCCAGCATCTGCGATCCTCCTTTTCCCGCCTTGCTGATCAAGAAGAGTGAGGAAGAAATATGTCAGCATTTCACGTGAGCCTCGCACCTTAATAATAGTGTTACACAGGGGAAAAGATTTGCAGTTGCGAGATAGGGTTTTTACTTTTAGCAATGCTCTGCCTTCCTGAACAATTTGCATTTGATTTGAAAAGGTCGCACTTATAACACGGGAAAATCTCAATACGAGTGAATTGAATTGCAGTCTCGCAAGTGTTGCAGGTTGGTGGGAAATACTAAGCAATATACTTAGGAGAAAATGACGCAGATGCACTGCCTCTTTGTTAAACATAAATCATGTACTTAATGAGTTTACGAGTCATATGGGTGCTCTGAACGTTCGCCTGATGGCACTACAGTGTACTCCAATGGTTTACCAGATGAGCTTCCCTGTTGATTTTGCCTAGAAATTAATATTGGGGAAACGTGGATTAGCATTTCAGAGTGACAATGCGAAACACAAACAAAGCTCAACGCATTCACAGAATTGGAAGCTTTCCACGGAATGTGCGCAGTCATTTTCTTGGGGTTTTGCCCGAAAGGTCAATTTCTTGCTCCTTGGATGCTACCTGACCTGCTGGGCTTTGTCAGCACTACACTCTCGACTCTAATCTCCAGCATCTGCAGTCCTCACTTTTGCGCTGTCAGTTTTCGACTATGTTTCAAGAAGAAAATTAAAAATAGAAGAAAAACAATACGAAAACGAGGAATGTGAAATCAGACTAAAATGTGCTGGAAATGCTCAGCAGGCATGGCTGCCCTTCTGGAGGGAGAGACCAGGCAGCTTTGTGAGTCGCGTATATAAGCTCAGTAAACTCCGCCTGACTATAAGGACTTAATGACTGACATAATTTCCCAATTTTCGAGGCACTGCCTCTTCGTTAAATGGTTGTGAAACCGGAACATAACACACAGAATTTGTAGCAAAACGGTGAAAGTGTTATAAGATGCAATGATATATTATGCAAATTTAGATTAAGGCTTTGCATCTTTTAGAATGTGATACGATCCTTTCATGACTTTAATATGTAAGTCCCAGAATTCCTTTCAAGTTACTTTCTCAAGCTAGCTTCAGCTCTTCTGACAATAGGTGCGACCTCAGCTCAGACAAAGCATTAGTCTGACTCAACATTGGGACACAGACAGACTTTAACCACACAGCTTTAATGCATTGTCTGAGCAAAATGGCACGTATTATGGGAAAAGCTGAGGCGAGCTTGTGAATTCCACTGAAAAGGAATTCGAGAAGTTACATATTAAAGAACCGAAACTAGCATATCCATTCTAAAACATGAAAGACTTAACCTAGTTTCAATATATTTATATATATCATTACAACACCAGGACACTGAAACCCTTGTGCTAAGAGTTCTGTCTTATGATTCGCTTCCACAATCACCTGATAAAGAGGCAGTGCCTCGAAATTAATGCATCACCACACATTTGTCTGGATTGAAATCCATCTGCCACTTTTCTGCCCAACTCTGCAGTCTATCTATAGCCTCTGTATTCTCTGACAATTCCTTATGCTTTCTGCTACTCCACCAATCTTCGTGTCATCTGTAAACGTGCTGATCATACCAATAGTGCCTTCTTCCAGATCATTTAAACATATTACAAACAACAGTAGCCTCAACACTGATCCCTTGGAACACCACTGGTCACCTATGTCCATTTTGAGAAACTCTCTTCAACTGCTACTCTCTGTCTCCTGTTGTTCAAACAGTTATTTATCCACCTAGCTTGAACGCCCTGCACACCATATGACTTCAGGTTCTCCATTAGTCTACAATGGGAAACCTTATCAAACGCCTTACTAAAGTCCATGTATATGACATCAACAGCCCTTCCTTCGTCTATCAACTTGGTCACTTACTCGAAGAACTCTATTAAGTTGGCATTTCATGGACAAAATGACAATGCCATTCTCGCAATTCGAGGCCAAAAGTCTTGGTTATATGATAATGAATTTTAAATTCACCAAAATACTGGAATTGTGAAAATACCAAATGATGACCGCATTTTTTTTGTTTGTGTGAAATATTCATCTATTTTGTAATGCCTGTCAGGAATATTTCTGATAATCTGTAATTCCATATAATTTAGACCGACAGTAACATAGTTGATGAAAATTGCCGCAAGAAATGTAGATTCAGTTAGACTTAGAAAATATGTACAGGAAAAAAAAATCGTGGTTCTGCCATTTACATTTCAAGTTCATTTCGAAAAATGGCATACGTCTTTGGAACTGTCATGAATGATCACGTAAATCGTTGTAAATATGTAAATCCACTTAGCTTCCTGTTTAGGATTGTGTTTAACCTGCAGGAGTGGATCATGTTCCTCCAGTAACACCATGCCTGATTCCAAGCCAGAAAAAACTCACAGTTTACAACTGATCAACTAAACAATAACTGATAGATTTCCTCAGCTGACATCTCGATTTTCAAAAGTGCAGAACAAAATGTTTTTACACTTCTGGAATCATTATCACCGTGTGTCCTTGGGAAAAGGAAAAGTCGTTGGCTGGGATAATTATCTTCCAAATTTCAGTATGGTAAGATAGTTCAAAACAGGCAAATAATACACAGAACGAAGTCTTTTGGTCAAGATCACGAACAAAATACTTTGGTAATCTTTCATACGAAATTTGGACTTTTTGGACCACTACATGTGAAAGGAAACTGATCTGAAGCTCCAAAATCTTGGTTCTCTTTCTTTTTTCCTGTATATTGATCTCTGAATTATTGAAACATCAAGCTGGCTGTTCAGTAAACATTGTCATTTAATAGAGTATTTATTTTCTGCGAAGCATTATTTACTCTTAAATAACATATACAAGTGAAAGAAAATGCACGTTTTCAGTTCAGAATTCTGATGAAACAACGAGTTTAATTAATGTATTCAATGCAGCAAAACACTTACGAAACTCAATGAGGACTCATGCTGATTTTTATTCTCATAAAACTTGTGAAATGTGCTATTGATTATCTTCCTTGCAGTGAAAATACTGGCGATTTTCGTCCTGATCCATGGCAAGCTTGCTCTTTCCAAATGCATTACTTGTTATCTGGTCGCCATGGCAGCAGCCAATGTTGTTATCTTAATCTTCGATCTGACAGTGAGACAGATTCCAATTGCTTACGAGGAACAGTTTATGTCACTGAAACTTGTAACTGTCAGACACATTGTTATGGCCAGAAAAGCTCGCAGGAGACTTAGAAGCCAAAGCAATAGAGACAGTCTCAAGGACACACAGATGGAAAACAGAAGAAAATCCATGATTTTACTCTTTGTAATCTTGGGAAGTTTCATACTGTTATGGTCTATGTTTAATGTATTCTATATGGGGTCGAATGTGGGAAATAGGTTATAGGTCTGTATATCACCCGTATTTTGTGCAAGCATTGGGCTTCATGATACAGCTTCTGAGTTGCTGCACAAAAACTTGCATATATGCTTTAACTCGGACGAAGTACAGAGAGCAACCGAAAAATGTGGTGAACTATCGATGTATTATTATTGGAAACGTGATTAACTTATGAAATTCATTTAATTGCATACAGCAGCATTGTTTATATTTTGATGAACTATCCTTCCTCGGAGTTATCACTGGCAAAGTTAGTATAAACACACTCCCTCGGAAACAAAAACAACAACTGTGTATTGTACAAGATACATCAAGAGTTTGAAAATATGGAATGACCACACCAGACTCAGAAACAACAGGAAATCTTTACCAGAACATTAGCACACCAGGCATTTTCTTCACTCAATGACATCGTCAACTGAAGACAAACCACAATTTCCACGGTAAGAATTTTCACTTGAAGGCATCGTTTGTGAGCAACAGCGTGGTTTCCTCATTTATTACCTGTCGTTAAACTGAGACTGTGAGTAACGTTGAATACTCCCACCCTATTTGGTGTACCATAGAGATATGAATAGAAAGGCAATGACAAAACTGCTTTGTCAATGGCAAAGTTCCATAATAAAATACAGCACAATAAAAATTGTGACTATAACTGAGAACTTTAATCAACTTAGTTCAGCTTCATTCTTTGATTCTGATCACTGACAACTTAAAATAGACCTGTAGGATTCAAATTCATTGTCAGTCAGAACTGAATATATTGAAAAGAGATTTGCATCATGTGCAACCATAAATATCCAGATAGATATTTCATGTCAGTGAGAGAGGCACACTTTATTTGTTGGTCTTCCAACTATCACAACATTTGAGGATCTTAATGACTGTATTCCAGCAAATTGGATGCTGTGGCGGAGGTGGTGTGTATTAAGCCAATGCAGAATTAAAATAAATCGTGATTCAGAAATATTTTCCACAAATGTATTTGTCACGTTTCTATACCTCAATCGTGTTCCATTCCATACAGGCCTGTAAATAAAGTCGTAAGATATCCAAAAGTGCTGACTCGTCCAGTGACTGATACGCTTGCTCACAGCAAGGTTCTAAAAACAAACTTGTGGTTATTATCAGGTAATATATTTCCAATATCTGCAGCGCAAGAAGGGGAGTAATTTTGATTTAACAGGTCAGCAAGGGTAAATATATGTCTTCTATCAAAAATGCGTTTGAAAAATCACATCTACCTGTACAAGCTGGTGGATTTCATTCAACGACTTTTTATCAATGCAGTACAACTGACCTGACGAGATGGACGAGAGCATTAATTTGACATTTTTGAAACATTATCTCTATCGTAGTCTTTGTTAACAAATACAGTCTTCTGAACTACACGCGTGTCTTCCACCAAATGTGTCACTGAATTTGGCAAAGATCGTGATCCAGTTCTAATTATGTTACCTTTGTGTTTGATTGATTCATTCTAAGTATACAGTTAGGTTAGGGATTAAGATTGGAAGGTGACGCATAGACAACTTCTTCCCCCAAACAAACTGCAATCTTCCACTAATCTTCGAAATGTTGCTGGCAGGTACTGTTTTAATGGCATTATTTCATTATATGATGTTTCCAGGTGGCCATCAATCTCACGAGGACTTTACTGCTTTTACCGCTTGCTACATACAAGGAGGCCCTTTGCATTTCCATGACACCACTGTTGAACTCCATTATCTGGTCGCCACACCGAGCTAATTGAATTGGCTCCAAAGCATGGAGCAGTCAAAAGAGTGGGACACATGCTCTTAGGAGAAGTGAATGCAGAAGAATGAAGTTAAATAGTTTACACATTGAAAGTTTTGATTAAATGATGGGAAGTGAAATCATGATTATATTCAAAGAGGGAAATTAGGATAGGTTAATGGTCGGGAAAGGGAAAAAACGCCTGGAAAAAGAAGTAGGTTTCAGTTTTGAAACATCAAGAACAGACACGCTTCGACTGGACTTGGATAGAAACATGGGTTTGCTTCACCAAAACAAGATGTGACAAAGTAATAAATATTGACTCATCACTACATTTAGTGGACAGCATTACAGAGAAAAGATGACCTAAACCAACGCCTGCACTTATTTCGGATTTTGTGAAAGCCATAACGTGCAGTACTGATTTTAACATGTTGTTTCCATGTAGATGCTGCTACCTCACCGCTTGTCTACAGGAAAGTATCTAACATCATTACGTTGCAAAGAAACGGACTTGGAAAAAAATGTCGAAAGATCGACTCGGGAGTTGACTGAGTGTTGACTTTTTTCTCTGAGTACCTAACGACTCCAGGCTGTTGCATTAAATCGAGAAAATATGTCGCATTCTGTAAACCTACATACGTATAATGCCATGTAGGTCATACCTTGTCACAATGGAACATAACTAAGCCTTTTAGCTCAACAGGTTATTCCGCCATCCAATGCAATCATGACTTGCAACACTTCAATGTATTTTCTTAAAACATCTCCATTAGCCTGTAGATCCTTGGTACACAACGTAGCAGAAATGTATGTGTAAATAAAGTCAAAGGCAAAGTTTCTATGTCTCTCTGTGATAGGGTAAAAATTACTTCTCCTCAGCTCGGAATGAATTTGCATCTTTTTTGAAATATATCCTCTATCACGACATCTCAACTTGTGAAATGTCTCAGCTGATCCTACTCTGTTTATTCCTGTTTTCTGTTTTGTACATTTCTTTGAGATTGCGCTCATTCATTGAAACATTAGCAAAAATCTGGTGAACGTACGTTGCACTCCGTCCACGTCACAAAATTTCCTGCTTAGGGAAACACTGCAGCAGCAGTCGTAAAGAGTTCCTAAAGCAACCAATTGTTGGTCACTCATCTTCAAATCCTCTTGAAATGCAGTCTTAAATTGTGTTAGTCTTCCCAATAGCCTTCCTGCAACTGCCATTGTTAGCTGTAATTGATTTGTCACAAGTACCCATACGTATCTTTGTATATCCACGCATTACAATCACTTAATGTTTGAGAAATAGTGTTACGATTACTTGTTTATCAAAGTGAATGGCCTCACAAGTTTCCACATTATACCGCAAGTGTCATCTATTGGTCTATTCAGGAAGATCATAAAATACACCTGGGGACACTTTCCACAAACGTTGAAACATTGTACTTGATGGCAAACTCCAAAACATTGATATAGAGTGGACAGCTCTTACCAAGACTGATCATCACAGTGCGCCAGAGGTCACATGGTGCCAATATGAAAATTACTCATTTATTCTTGTTGATTTCTTCTTTTGAGTTCCAGAAAATCATTAATCCACATCAATTCGAATTTCATGTCTTCAAAGCTTTCCAGCCTGCTTCCTGTGCACAGGTACATAAAAATTGAAAATGTGTTGCTGGAAAAGCGCAGCAGGTCAGGCAGCATCAAGCGAGAAGGAGAATAGACGTTTTGGGCATAAGCCCTTCTTCAGGAATGAGGAGGGTGTGCCAAGCAGGTTAAGATAAAAGGTAGGGAGGAGGGACTTGGGGGAGATGCATTGGGAAGGCGATAGGTCGAAGGGGGTTAAGGTGAGGGTGATAGGCCGGAGAGGGGGTGGGGGCGGAGAGGTCGGGAAGAAGATTGCAGGGCAAGAAGGCGGTGCTGAGTCTGAGGGTTGGGACTGAGAAAAGGTGGTGGGAAGGGAAATGAGGAAGCTGGAAAAATCTGTATTCATCGCTTGTAGTTGGAGGTTCCCGAGGCGGAAGATGAGTAGCTCTTACTCCAGGCGTCGTGTTGCCATGGTCTGGCGATGGAGGAGGCCAAGGACCTGCATGTCCTTTGCGGAGTGGGAGGGGAAATTAAAGTGTTCAGCCACGGGGCGGTTGGGTTGTTGGTGCGGGTGTCCCAGAGGTGTTCTCTGAAACTTTCTGCAAGTAGGCAGCCTGTCTCCCCAATGTATAGGAGGCCACATCGGGTGCAGCGGATGCAGTAAATGATGTGTGTGGAGGTGCAGGCAGATTTCTGATGGATATTGAAGGATTCCTTGGGGCCTTGGAGGGAAGTGAGGGGGGAGGTGTGGGCGCACGTTTTGCATTTTTTGCGGTTGCAGTGGAAGGTGCCGGAAGTGGAGGTTGGGTTGGTAGGGGGTGTGGATCTGACAAGGGCGTCGGGTGGAGGGAGTGGTCTTTCAGGAATGTTGATGGGGGGGAGGAAAATATATCCTTGGTGGTGGGGTCTGTTTGGACGTGGCGGAAATGACGAAGGATGATCCGATGTATCTGGAGGTTGGTGAGGTGTAGGTGAGGACCAGTGGGGTCTGTCCTGGTGGCGATTGGAGGGGCGGAGATCAATGGCGGAGGAGCGGGAAGTGGAGGAGATGTAGTGGAGAGCATCGTCAAACACTTCTGAGGGGAAATTGAGGTCTTTGAAGAAGGTGGCCATCTGGGATGTTCGGTATTGGAATAGGTCCTCTTGGGAGCAGATGCGGCCAAGGCGAAGGAATTGGAAATTTGGGATGGCGTTTTTACAGGGGGCAGGGTGGGAAGAGGTGTAACCTAGGTAGCTGTGGGAGTCAGTCGGTTTATAGTATAGGTCCATGTTGAGTCGGTCGTCCGAGATAGAAATTGAGAGGTCTAGGATGGAGAGGGAAGAATCTGAGACGGTCCAGGTAAATTTGAGGTCGGGTGGAAGGTGTTAGTAAAGTGGATGAACTGTTCAACATCCTCGTGTGAGCACGAGGTAGAGCCGATATAGTCATCAATGTAGCGGAGGTAACGGTGGGGGTGGTGCCCATGTAGCTGGGGAAGATGGGCTTTTCCACATATCCAATGAAGAGACAGGCATAGCTAGGTCCCATGTGGGTGCCCATGGCTACTCCTTTGGTTTGGAGGAAGTGGTAGGATTGGAAGGAGAAGTTGTTAAGAGTGAGGACCAGTTCAGTCAGTCGGAGGAGAGTGTCAATGGAAGGGTACTGGTTGGTTCGGTGGGAAAGGAAGAAGCAGAGGGCTTTGAGGCCTTCGTGATAGGGCATGGAGGTCCAGTTCCTATACACCTCCATTCCCCATCATGAAGACCTCAAAGCACTCTGCTACATTGATGACTATATCGGCGCTACCTCGTGCTCCCAGGAGGAGGTTGAACAGTTCGTCCACTTTACTAACACCTTCCACCCCGACCTCAACTTTACCTGGACCGTCTCAGACTCCTCCCTCCCCTAGACCTCTCCATCTCTATCTCGGATGACCGACTCAACAAGGACATATACTATAAACAGACTGACTCCCACACTTACCTAGATTACACCTCTTCCCACCCTGCCCCCTGTAAAAACGCCATCGAATATTCCCAATTCCTTCGCCTTCGCCGCAGCTGCTCCCAGGAGAGCCAATTCCAATAATGAACAACCCAGATGGCCTCATTCTTCAAAGACCACAATTTCTCCTCAGATGTGGTTGACGCTGCTCTCCACTACATCTCCTCCACTTCCCGATCCTCCACCCTTGAACCCCGCCCCTCCAATCGCCACCAGAACAGAACCGTACCCTCACCTACCACCCCACCAACCTCCTGATACATCGGATCATCCTTCGTCATTTCCGGCACCTCCGAACAGAACCCTCCATCAAGGATATATTTCCCTCCATCCCATCAGCGTTCCGGAAAGACAATGCCCTCGGCGACTCCCTTGTCAGTATCACACCCCCACCAACCCAACCTCCACTACCGGCACCTTACCCTGCAAATGCAAAAAATGGAAAACTTGCGCCCACACCTCACCCTCACTTCCCTCCAAGGCCCCAAGGGATCTTTCAATATGCATCAAAAATTCACCTGCACCTCCACACACATCATTTACTGCATCCGCTGCACCCGATGTGGCCTCCTACACATTGGGGAGACAGGCTTCCTACTTGCAGAAAGTTTCAGAGAACACCTCTGGGACACCCGCACCAACCAACCCAACCGCCCCGTGGCTAAACACTTTAATTTCCCGTCCCACTCCGCCAAGGACATGCAGGTCCTTGGCCTTCTCCATCGCTAGACCATGGCAACCCGACGCCTGGAGTAAGAGCATCTCATCTTCTGCCAAGGAACCCTCCAACCACAAAGGATGAATACAGATTTCTCCAGCTTCCACATTTCCCCTCCCGCCACCTTTTCTCAGTCCCAACCCTCAGACTCAGCACCGCCTTCTTGCCCTGCTATTTTCTTCCCAACCTCTCCGCCCCCACCCCCTCTCTGGCCTATCACCCTCACCTTAACCTCCTTCCACCTTTCACATTCCCAACGCATCTCCCCCAAGTCCCTCCTCCCTCCCTTTTATCTTAACCTGCTTGGCACACCCTTCTCATTCCTGAAGAAGGGCTTATGCCCGAAATGCCGATTTCCTTCTCCTTTGATGCTGCCTGACCTGCTGCGCTTTTCCAGCAACACATTTTTAGGCTCTGATCCCCAGCATCTGCAGTTCTCACTTACAACTGTATATAATACAAATGAAACACTTTGTATACAACATGCATCAGCTCTCCATAATTCGGTTTACTGATAACGTCTTCAAAACATGCCCAACAAAGCCGTCAAACATTACTTACCATTAAGAGATTTTTGCAGATTTTTGCACTTATTACAGATGCCAAATTTTGCATGGCCAACAGGTGAAGCATTCCATCATTTCTCTCCTGCTCTATTCTCAAATAGTTTTGTGACATTAATCACCTTCTATGTTTTAGGAAACTTTCCAGTGTCTGTAAAATGTTGAAATATAATGAGCCATAAATTGATTATCTTTATGGCAACGTCCTTCAACACTAAGATGTGGACTGTCAGTGTCCATGGGTTTTATAAGCATTCTGTCCTTTTAATTTTACGAGAAAAATGTTTTATTTATATGATTTTCCTTCATCTCAACTTTCTTCCTTGGAATCATAGTTCTGCGCTAGGTTTTGTTTATATTATATTTTCCATTCTGTTTCAAAGTGATCTGATTAAAGGCGGTGATCTTGATTACGTGGCGTGTGCATTTCAGAAAGTATTGTCAGGCATTCTCCAGCTTCAGGCAAGTGCAAGTTGTTACCAATGCACTGATCATAAAACGATATGTTTTTGAAGAATACAACAGTGGAAAATAGTGGAGACACAAAGGCAGTTTACCTGGACGTGTGGAGAGAAAAAGAATTTCAAAACAGGTTGATTATATTTCGTCAAATAGTGTTACTGAAAACATAACATAAAGCATTGATGACGTGTTGCAGTTTCTCAAATGAAGATGTGTTCAGAAACACTCCATTCATTACACTGTCCCTGCGGTCACCATAAAACATAACCATTCATCCTAAAATGTGATGGCTTGAATTGGATACACTAGTCGGATTGGCATTGAACCTGTTTTATACGTTTTGGTCTAACTTTCATTACTCGTCATCTATACCTGTGTTTATAATGATCAGGATCCACAGTGCTTCTATGAACATTTTCTCAATTATAATACCTGGTGGAGTTATACACTTAGGTTTAACTGATTCTGAACAACCCCGGTCCCAGCATTCCTTTAAACTGAGCTTTTGGGCAATTGCACCATAGGTAGTACTGAAGACCAGCATCACTATTACTAGACATCTTCTGTCTCATCAGCAAGTCAGAACAATGGAGGTTGAGACATATTGGTTATTAAGGAAAATGACCCGGAACATTGTGATTTGTACACTTCCAAATCTTACACAAACTCCAAAACCTCATTTTAAAAAAGAATATTCTAAAAAACTTCACAGTCATCATCTCTAATTCTGTATTTGCATCCTCCTTCGCTCCAGTAAAGGTGGATGTAAAGTATTCGTTAATCACTTTTACCAAAGTCCACTGGGTCTCAACACAGCTTGCAACGTTCATCCCAATAAGACGTACTTTTTCCCTGATAATTATCTTTCACTTGATATAATACTCCCGAACTCATCTCCACATACCTTGATACTATCCTATCTCCCTGGCCAAGGAACTGTCCACAGACGTTGGGACACCATACACGCACTGCGCCCCTCCAAGACTTTCTTTTTCCGGGCCCGCAACATGTCATCTTCACCATAGACACCCAGTCACTGTACAATTCTCTCGCTGCAATATCGAAGGTTTCTAAACCCTCCATGTCTTCCTCTCTTGGCGTCCCCATTGGTACACCTCCTTTGACACTTTCAGTCATTTGACTGAACTGGTCCTCATCCTCAATAATTTCTCCTTTGAATCCTTTCACTTCATCTAGACCAAAAGCATGCCATAGGCTCCCATATGTGCCCCAGCCATGTCTGTCGTTTGTCAGGTAAGTGGAACTTTCCGTGTTCTGCAGTTACACTGGCACTATTCCGCACCCTCTCCTCTGCTACATTGGTAACTGTTTTTGGCGCCAGCTCATGCTCCCATTAAGAGGTTGAACAGGTCATCAACTTCACCAAGACATTTCATCCCGACCTTAAGTTCACCTGGAACATTCCAAGTAACTCACTCCCGTAACTGCATCTATACATCTCCATCAATGTTGACCTACTCAACACAGATAGCTATTACAAAACCACCGACCCCCACAGCTACCTGGACTACATCTCCTCCCACCCTGCATCCTCTAAAAATACGATCCGTTAATCCCAATCCCTTCACTTCAGCCGCATCTGCTCCCAGTAGAACCATGCCCAACACAGAACACACCAGATGGTTTTCTTCTTCATAGAACGCAATTTCGCCTCCCACGTGGTCGATAACACCTTCAAGCGCATCTCATCCACTTCCCGCACCTTCACTCTTGAACCACACCCCTCTAACCACAAAAAGGACTGAACCCACCTGCTCCTTAACTTCCACCCCAATACCTACATAGCCATCACATCATCCAGAACATACAAACGGACCCTACCACCAGAAATATATTTCCCTCCCCACCTCTATCCATTTTCCATAAGGATCATTCCCACTGAAAATCTCTTGTCAGCTCCACGCCCCCCTCCAGCAACTCATCCTCTGCTCCTAGCTCCTTCCCTTGTCACTGCAGGAATTGCAAAACTTGCGCCCACACCAAGTTTGGCACCATCCATTTCGTCCAAGGCCCCAAAGGAGGCTTCCACATTAATCAGAGATTGACCTGCACTTCCACACATGTCATTTCCTGTATTCATTGCTCCCAATAAGATCTCTTCTAATAGGGGAAACAGGACGCCTCCCTGCAGAATGATTCAGAGAACATCTCCATGCTACCCACATCAACCAACCCCACTGACCCGTGGGCGAACACTTCAACTCGCCCTCCCACTATACTAAGGTCTTGGGCCTCCTCCATCTCCACATCCTAAATACTTGATGTTTGGAGGAAGAATGCATCATCTTCCGAGTTGGAACCCTACAACCACAAAGCTCCAATGTGGACTTCAACAGTTCCCTCATTTCCCCTTCCCCAATCTAACCCTAGATCTAATCTTCCATTTTGAAATGGCCCTCATGATCTGTCCTCCCCGTTCACCTTCCTTCCCAATTTTCTGCTCCACCTTCTCTCTGATCTAACACCTTGACCCCTACCTACATCTACCTATCACGCACTCAGCTACATTGCCCCAGCCCCACCCTTTCCCATTTATCTCTCCACCCCCTCGGCTCACAAACCTCATTCCTGATGCACGCATGCTGCCTACAACGTCGATCCTGCCCCTTGTATCATGTCTGACCTGCTGTGCTTTTCCAGAACCACACTCGACACTCTAAACTCTAGCATCTGCAGTCTTCACTTTCTCCAAATTCTCCCTATCCTTGACAGACAACATTTATCATAGCCCGTCCTAGCTCACCAATTTGCTCTCTCTTGCTACCCAACGCTTCCAATATTCTTGTTGGCCTTCTGTTATTTTGCTTCCATTGATACTGTTATACACCTTTCCTTTTTGAAGTAATCACGAATCTTTCATGGATGTCTGGGTTTGTTATTCCTGTATTACACCTGAAGGGAACAAATGTGAGCCTTTATTCGATTGTTTATTTTTGAACGACTCACGTTAGTCAGATGTACATTTCAATAGCATATTTTCACAAGATCTGTCTTATTTTTAGAAAATCTGCTTTACCCCAATTTAAAAGCCCATGTTGCTGATCTTTCTTTCTGTCTTTTTACGGATGACAGACTTAAACCATATACTGGTCGCTGTCATTAAAATGATCCTCCATTTTTACCTCAAACATGTGCCCAATTTCCTTTCCCAAATTTCGTGCACAATTCTTTTTGGACGACATATATCTTCATATTAAAAAAAACCTTTCCTCCATACGTTACAACAAATTTATTATTTATAATTAACACAACCAATATTGCTGTAGTGTAAATCACCTCATATAATTACTGTGTTAATATTTGTTTATGCATATTAGTGAATTGGTTGCATATCTGCCCGACAATTGCGCACTAGCTTGGTGCTGTATTACAGTCTGAACTATATGACTGCCGCCATTTTAATCCTACAATCTACCCGCAAACCATCCTTCGTCCTCAACAACATCTAGTGGCTTTCACTGAAATTGGGAGAGCTGTCTCACGGTCTGGTAAAATAACAGTCGAATGTCGTCATCAACTTGGGTGAGGTGACATATCAGTGGAATTATCACTGCAATATCTATTGAATAACCTAGGTAATGCAAAGAAAACTTTTTTTGGGTGGGGGAGATATCTTATGATGGCGGATTGTTTTCTTTGACTTCGCTGAAAACAAAATCTGAAATTCAGTGGCTAATTGGAACAATGAGTCAATCATCGATTTTTGAAAGAAAAACTACCAAGTTCACGAGTGCCCTTTAGGGAATGAAACGGCGATATTTTTCGTGTCATGGTAGGCGTCTGGAGATCACAGTTACTTTTAACTGGCCTGTGGGCAACAAATGCTAACCTTCCAGTGACACCCTCATCCGTTGATTGCTAAAGCAAGTTCACAGAATCATACTGTATCAATCCGAGAAACACAAACACCATTTGAATATGTCCTGATGTTGGTAAACAACTCACTGGAAGTGATTGTTTTACAAATACCCTCATCTTCAATGATGGAAGAGCTCAACATTGCATTGCAAATTAAAAGAATAAAGCATTCAGAATAATCTTCAGACAGAAGTGTTAAGTAGATGATCCAACCCGCCCTGCTTCACATGCCAGCATTGAGGCAATTAGATTCATTCCAGCATTTGGATCCTGTGCTTGTCTGCAAGTGGACATATGAGTACTTGTTAAATATCATGACAAAAGCTGCCTATATTGTCCTTCCAGATTCCTATCTCTCTCTGAGTGAGAATGATTTTCCTTTAATCTCCTCTAAAACTTTTGCACCGGTTTTATGTCTGTGCTCCTTGGATATCTAACGCTCCATCAAAGTGAAACGTTACTTCCTATCTGCCCTATCTAATCCTTATTATTTTATCCATCTCAATCATGTCCCATTTCAATGTCATCTGTTCTAAGGAAGACAAGTCTACTTTATCCAATCTCTCTTTATAATTGAAACTCTTTCACCCAGTCCACAACCTGATGAATCACCTTTGCAAGATTTCTATTTCTATCATTTCTCTTATATTCCAGAACAGCACACAATATTCCAGCTTCGTCCTAACCAATATTTCAAACTGATCCAGCATAGCCTCTCTGCTCTTAAACACGATGCTTTAATGAATAAATGCAAGTCATCATTTGCCTCCGAATGTAGATTTACCAGAAAATATATGTACCATTCCATTCTGCCTGAATCGTATCCGACGATGTTAAAGGCAGTCTTCCCCCAGTTAAGAACATTGATATCAATTTCCTTGACTGTTGCTGGGTCAGATTCCGGGAAATCCTGACCCGACATGGTTGTGAGTTTGCCTCCAGTGCATGGACTGCTGTATTTCAAGACGGCATTTCCCCACCAATTTCTCAATGGAAACAAAAAAAATCCTACAGTGAATGCTGACCCAGACAGTGATGCCCGCATTGCATGAGTGAATAACAAAACACACATGGAACTTGGTTTCTCAGTTAACATGAACAGAATAATTGGAAAAACAAGAAAAACGTCAAGAGCAGCGACTAGCTGCCTTACCCAAGGCCAGATCTCTTTTGTCAGTGCTTGTTCAACTAATTGTTTCAATCAGTTTTAAAGCATCAATATACATTATTGTGGCTACAAAAGACATCCCGAATGGCAGTGATTGTGGTAGAAAATACAAGTTAATGGCGTTGTTCATGGAAGTTAGTTGGCTTGGCGATTATCAAGTGAACGAAAAGGGAACGTATTTGATAGCTATTTTTCGTGGAAATTTGCTGTGGGTGTGATATCTGAAATATCAAACGGACAAGTTTACGAAGTAGAGAGAAAGGCAATGTTGCCATGAGAATCTGGAAAGATGGCTGTGACATATTTGATCAAATTCTATTTTGGCAGTAGATTCGGAAAGCATAACTTAGCCATTTTTCTGGGTAGCCACAGCACCTCTCCTTTTTTTCATAAACTAGCAACTTATTCGCTTCACATCTCAACCAAGAACTCTATGTGCCATACAGCTTTGCATTTTGGCTGCAAATTTTCTTTGTCTTTCCCCTCTACCCTGACTGCATTTGGATTTTCCTATATCTTCCCACTACTGTGTGTTTTTGTTTTTCACCATTCTCTTTACTAATTCATTTTACAAGTAACCTCTGAATATTTCCTGCATCTTGAGGGCTTCTAATGTTTACGTCTATTGGAAAGTGCTGCATTTTTTTCCTTTACTTGCTTTTCCAATATGTACATATTTGGCATCGACCACACTCCAAATGTGTCATCGCAAATCATCAGCCAACCTTCAAGATCCTGAGAATCATACCTCGAGACAATACTTTTTATTAGGATTATTATTATAGCCACAACCACTAACCTTGGCACTCATTTTTTTAGTATGAGTGCCAGGGTTTGAAAATGATAATGCACATGTAGCAAATTGAATGCTCAAGCCGTTTTCCTATTTCGTAGAATCTTCTTTGAAAGAAAAAAAAACAGTTTTCTGAGTATTAAGGAGAATTGCTATCTGCTTGTTGCTAAACTACAGATGATTGAGATTTTAACTGGAAGGTTATTGTTAAAATCGACAGGGTTTGAAATCTGCTTCAAGTATTTGACAAGATTTTTATATACATACAATATTTATGCCTGTGCTTGTTTTGGATACCATTTTGTCATGTGCTAAATCTGCAGCTAAATGACGAAAGACAAAAGCATCCAACTGGTCAAAAATGTTTTCAAGTGTCTTGAAGTCACGAGAATTAGGAAGTGTCTTTACCTTCTTTTAGATATATGAAAGGAATGGAAGTCTGAAACGCATCAAAATTCATCGCGTTTACATGTTTTTCTCCTCTTTTGTCTCTCTGCTTGATTATGCTGGTTTGTATATATTTATTGTCAGAGACTTCAGACACTATGCTGAATGGGAGCGACTGACTATTCTTGCCAGTGAATTAATTTTATTTGTTATAGCCACAACCACTTACTTCAAACGCAAGTAGACTTGTCCCATTTGCCTTCACCTGCTTACCACCTCAGTTTCACCTAACCATTCGCCAGAATGTCCTTCTGCAAAGTATTACACGGTCAGCTGACGTTGTTCCATGTCTGGTAAATGAAAAAATAATCAATCACATTTCGTTGTGCTTCGTCAATTTTGAAGGCAACTTAACTCATTAACAGTTGTTGTTCACTAGCGTCAGCAGATCTTCGGACAAAGTAATGAATATTCACACTTATTGACCAACGATAAAAGAGCATGAAGTTTCTGAAGCAGTAAAATTCTCAGAGAACTTACTTTAAGTCAATCAGTTTTCCGTCCATACTAATTGCCATCTAGACTTTGTATTTAAACACAGATCATTGCAATAGTTGGTGCTCTGTTCACTTTCTGACTGCTCTGTTTCTTTTTCAGAGGCTCATTAGAGCATCTGGAACTTCAAGTTTTCTTCTCACATATACAGGACATTATGCAAGGTATCGGCCTTATTGCATACATGAACGTACCTGATGCGAAGGTGAACGTAGACCACCTTTAGAAATTTGTCCCTTGCCCTGTGCATTTGTTTTAACTCCTTCATTCTCCCACTAAATTTTTATTTTGACTCTATGAAAACATCACATTTAAAAATCAAGCCAGCAGCAGAACATTTGTCGGTTTGATTTCTTTTGTATTATCTTTTTAAAGCTTGATTTCGTCATTTCCTCGTTAGAATAGTAGATAACATCCCTGCCAGTCCGAGGGACACCGGAATTCAATTCCCTGACGAGACGTGTTATGATATTCCATTTTCGGCTTTTCTTGCACTTAAATTCTGATGTAACTTTTAATAATGCGACAGGAAGAAATTATAAGATTAAAAATACGTGCTACATCTAAGCTTCTCCGAGATATATCACGAATGGTGGACAATTCAAATGTGTTTTAATTTTACGAGATCAAATGACTGCTCACTTCTGGCATTAGGCCATGAAACAGATTGACAATGATCATCTTTCCTACCAATCTCACACTGTTGCGTTGCAAAACAGTCACTAAGACAAATTTCATGCTTTAATTTCCCTCATGTGTATCACACACAGAAAAAAATGTTGTCAGTTGTACAGTCCTGTGACAATTTGAATCAACAATATACCATCCGAAATCTTGTGCCTTCCCTCAACTCGACTGCACTATGAACCGTGGCGAATTTGCAAGCCAAATCGTTTACCTCCAAAATCATTTTCTTTCACTCTTCTCCCTCTTCACCTACCCTTCCCTGTTGCTGCTCTTTGTACTGACTGACGAGCATTCTTTGTAATTCATTCAATGCTAAATGAAACAAAAAGATACAAATATTTAAAAAGACTGCTTGTAAGAAGGCTAACATTGGCATCTGGGATGAATGAATGTTTTCTCATTCAATGGCGGTCACTTGAGCTATACTCATTTTCAATTTCATATGAACATCTGAGGTACGTTTTGCTCATGGGCGGGATAGAATGAATTGGATTCTTCCACCTTATATCTAGAAGGTGATGCCGATGCCGATACATCTTGACATAAATTTCGCTCAGCAACAAGAGACATTTCACAAAAGAACCAAAGAATAGTCATACACACGGACGGACACACAAATGCACACGCACTCACACAGACCCTTTCTCATACAAAGACAATCGCATTCGTACTCTATTACAGGGATATACCGTATTCCCTCAAATTTGCACTCTGTAAAGGACACACTCTCACACAGTTACGCGCACTCAGACACATATGCTGTCACACACATACAATCCTTCACACTTAAGAACTCTCCATCTGAAGCACACTCACTCTCTCTGAAAAGTGTGCACAAGCACAGTCTCCCTGTAACTTCCTCAAACACGCACCCACCGTCTGGCACATATAATAATCCAACTCCCAACATTCTTTTAAACAACAATGGACGTAATTCTGGCGTACTCAGTCTCTCCTCATAAGCCAACTCTCGAATGAAACAAGTGGACCTCTTCTGCTCCTCCCCCCGCTCCAGTGCCAGGACATTCTTTCTCACGGAAGGAGACCAAAACTGCACGCAACACTCTAAGTGTGCCTCACCCGCTGCCTATACAGCTGCAGCATAACATCCCTGCTTTTAAACACAACCCTTCAGCAATGATGGACTGAATTCCATTTGCCTTCTTAATTGCCTTTGATACCTGCACCAAGCTTCTGTTAATAATGCAAGAGACATCAAGGCCCTTCTGCACAGCAGCATGCTGTAACTATTGTAACATCACGTCTACTAGTCCCTAGTTGTCCAACGTCCTCGTAATGCCTTCAAAGAATGCCAGTAGATATGTTCAGCATGACGTGCCTTTCATGAAACCGTAATGTGTTAGCCCAACGGGACAATTTCTATCCAGATACCGTGCTATTTCATCCTTGCTAATATATTCTCACGTTTCCCAATGCAGAATTTACACTATTCAATGTAAAATTCCCCATCTCTTGTCTACCTCGGCTTTGAAATAGTGTTGTCACACTTGCTGTTTTCCAAATTGCTGGTACTGCCCTCGAGTCCAGGGAAATTTTGAAAATTACCACAAAAGATTTTTTTTAGTTTTTTTCAAATCCACAGATGCATTTCATCAGGGTCAGGAGACTTGTCTAACTTCAGTTCCGTTATCTTGCCCTCCATTATCTCCTTGCCAATTGCTAGCATGTTACTCGTGCCCTCCACTATTAACACTGGCACAAAGTCCCTGTTCGATACCTCGACCATGTTGTCATGCCCCTTTACTAAATCTTTCTTCTCATTAAACAGGACAAATGTTTACTTTCACCACTCTGTTTTAATTTGGTCTTCACTGAAACATTTGCGATCAGTCTTTATATTCTGAGCGAGTTATTCTCATAGTCCATCATACTTTTCTTCATAGCTTATTTTTGGTATGTTGATGCCCTTTAACATTTTCCATATCTTCTAGTTTTTCGTTGGTCTTTGTCACTTTGCATGCCTTCTTCTTCAATTTGACAGCCCCCCTTATTAACTTCGACATTGATGGTAGATAACCGTTTCCCTATGGTCCTTCCTTTAACGGGTACATAATTTTACTGGCGACGTTCAAAAAATGGCTTCGGTAGAATTCCACTATTTGTCAACAGTCCATGCATAAAGTATTTGCTCTATTTTACTCTACATTGACCAAGTCCTCCAGCACCCTGTTGTAGTCTCATTTGTTTAAGCACAGGACTCTGGATTTAGATTTTATATTCACCCTTTCCATCTGTATTCTAAATTCACTCATACTCTGATCGCTCCTTCTAAGAGGAACCCTAACTATTCGATTGTTAATTATTCCTGTCTCATTACACAGGGCCAGATCTTGGATAGCTTGCTCTGCCCTCAGTCCAATTGCATGCTTTTGAATTAAACTATCGTGGGTACATCCAATGAACTTCTCCTCAAGCACGACGAAGGGTACTGTCAACGTGAAAATGGAATTTATAAACAGAGCCACATGGGTTCCAAAAAACATGAGCAGCAAGTGATGGAAAAACCTAAGTCATTCCAGTAACAACATAACAGATCTAAAATCTACAGTTGTCGCAAATCGTGCGGTAAATTGAAGTGGGAAATTCATTCTGTGAAAGTAGAAAATTTTCAGATGTGATTGCCAAGTGGTTAAGGCGTTGGGCTAGCAATACAATTGGGTCTACCCAAGAGACTCGAGCTCTGCTCGCTGCCGTCTTTTCAGGAGTGTCTTTTTTTTGCAGACCTTCATCCTGTACGGTTCTGAGAGCAACCACTTACACCTGCCAGAATAACTTACTGAACATTTGCAGATCAAAGTATTGTTTCAAAGTGGGATTTGCCCAACCGCAGAGAGGTTCTGAAGAAGGCTCACTGTTGTCGAAAGGTTAGCCCTGTTTCTCCTGAATAGAACTGCTGAGTTTCTCCAGGAATTTCGCTCTTTCTTCGCCTTAGACGTCCAGCAACCCTCCAGTAGTCTGTTTTGCATTATTAATCTAGCATTGTCAGCAAACTTGTTCCAATCTCGAGCACACTGGAAGCTCACTGGAAAATCGCAGATAGAAATGATATCACAGAATTTGCAAATCATCGTGATCTCTGGGAGATCCTTATGAACAGATGTCCGTATAATTAAAATAGAGATCGCTGGCTCACAAAAAAAATGTTGATAACTGTATAGGCTTCTAAATTCCCCGATTTATTTTGGGAGGTGTAAGTTGTCGAAGGCTTAATTATGACCTGTATGTAAGAATACTAGTGAGGGAGGGTCATGTCGTTTTTTGGCTAGTTGTTGTTCATGTATCCTGGTGGCTAGTTTTCTGCCTATTAAGACCCGAAACAGACAACAAGCAAAACTACTGTCATTTACAAAATACCATGCAAGTACTGTAACAAACATTAGTTTGGACATACAGGCAGAAACCTCGCCACCAGGATACATGAACGCCAACTAACCACAAAACGACGTGACCCTTTCTCACTAGAATCCTTACATACGGATAAGGAAGGACACCGCTTTGACTGGGACAACGCATCCATTCTCGGACAAGCCAAACATAAACAGGCAAGAGGATTCCTTAGAAGCATGGCATTCCAACCGGAACTCTATCAACAAACACATCGAGTTAGACCCCATCTACAACATACTGCAAGTGATCTCACAACAGGAAATGACATTACCAAAGGAACTAACTTCGCCAACCCGAAGAAACCCAAATATAGCAATAGAAATCAGGAATTATGAGCAGTTCTTCGTCTGAGGCGCACTGAATATGTTACCTAGTAGGGTGACGAAACGTCTGGAAATGGCCCTTCCAGCTTTGCAGGCAATACTACATTTAGAACCTCAACTTGAGCTACAAGTCTTCTCAAAACTCACTCATAGCTAGCATTGATTGTTTTACATGTGTTAATGAAGTTTGCAGTACAGTATTTTCCACCGTTTCCGAGTCGATAGTGGGCTGTATTCGTGGTCAAGAAGTTTCCTTCTGCAATGCTAGTGGCATATTTCCCTCTGAAGTGCATTTTAAGATATTAAATTATGCAATAATCCCTCAAGCAACATTAGCAAAACATGGCCAAACTTTTTTTTACCACATCTAACTTCTTTAAATTCTCTGTGGATTTTAGAAAATAAAGTACTTCACGTTCACAATCTTGTGAATCACAGATAACCTTGAGATGAAAATCTTCATACAGGCCCGTTGTCATCAGGTGCTCAATCCAGATATATCAAATGAAAAATGTTCATAGATATGAAAAGAAACATACCATGGTTAGATGCAATTCTGAACTTCTTATTTTGAAACCTCCTGAATGTATATCTTCGGCTAGCATTACAAAAGCGAGTAAAAGTGACCAATCTTCCCAAAAGCAAAACATTGCAGATGCTGGAGTATTGAAAAAAAATTGTAAGTCAATCTGAGTAGCATATGCCAGCATTTTGTGATGCCACATGATTGGTAAAATGGTCCGCAGTGTAGATGGTAGGTAAGCGTCTAAAGAACAATGAAATATAATGTAAGAAATGCTTAAAACAACAATCTGGAATTAAAACTTTCATAAAAATGCGCCTTACCGGGTCAGTGATCTGCAGACAGTGTTGTCTTCGTGTAGTTTCTTAGGATTGTTCTTCAAATCCGACCTACCTTTGGACCTGAGGAGTGAGCCAAGGATCGAGCAATGACAGTAATTCAAAATGCAATAATCGTTGTGCAGTAAAGGGTAATTGGGAAGTGTGCTTGCGAATTACACGGGAGACAGAATTCATTTCATCAATGAGAGATCATTGCTTTGGCGTGATAAACACCGTGCTCTCTAAACAGCTGAAAGTAAAACGTTGCACAGCTCGCTATAAATTGTATAAACCTGTATGGCAACACTGTTTTAATGGATCAGTGTGGGTCATTCATTTTGGTCGACGGGCTGCAGTGAAATACTAACAGTTTTGCACCTGCCTCTTGTTGAGCGGCAAGCGAGTAAGATCTGAACTTTGCAGGCTTCTGAACATTCAACTGCTTTGGAGATCTGCTGAAATTGGATTAAATAAGAGAAATATATGTTGATTCGTTACAAAAGGCTTTATAATTATCTGCAGTTCCTGATAAGTTATTTCAGAATCGGAAGAAAAAAAACGATAAGAGTGAAGAAACTGCACTCTCATCAATAAGGAAAACACCGTATTAGTGCTGCTGAAAGGGTACATTCGATTATTTGTAGTGCAGGCAAATCATAGTTTTAGCTGCAAGTTTGATTTTTCAGCTGCATGTTCATGATCCTGGTAAAGATAACAATGTGCCTTCATGTTGGAAGACAATTGTTGCTCTCACACATTTTGATCGGTAAACTGACTTAATGCACTTTCCATACTACAACCTGAGTATAGTGATTAGTATCCCCACCTGTCATGCAGCAAACGGAGCTCCCATCCCCGACGGGGAGATTATTGTTTTCATGCAAACCATATGACTCACATTGGACAATTGATGCAGTTGAAAACAATTTAAAAGAAATAAGAAAAAAGTTTTTAATTCGCAGTACGAGTTTTATTTTTCTTTGGTTACAAATCAGTTCAACATTAATCAGTTCAGCATACGGAGTTCCTTCTAAGCGACTCGCTGGTGTATAACAAATGTTTTTGTATTTGTCCATTGTTGAGAGCTGGACTACTGCGATGTATGCAAGCATTTAAATAGCATATATGTGCTGACATCTTTCAAAAAATTGTCAGGTAAGTTGAAGACCTTGGCGAATCTCTGCAGCTCTGGCAGAATCTGTGGACAGGGAACCAGATCAACATTTCCCTTCCTGTACGATGGATCTGGAATTCAATTCGGCAGAGAGTTTCTAGCATTTTCCGTATTTGCATATGTTTCCATGATCCACAGTATTTGTTTTTAAATCAAAGAAATTTGAGGATAGGAAAGAAGAGTTTCCAAAAAAATAATTAAATTTCAATTAAGCTCTTTGAACAACTGCTGAAGTTGTGTCTTTTTTCCCTTCAGATGTGCAAGTAATAAAGTAAGTAAAGTCCACAACTACCTACCTGTTTGGAAAGTTCTTCGAGTGTTCCTTAGACTGTGAGTAAGATAAAACATAATTGACACTTGATTTTACGACGTGCTAACGCTCTCAACTTCATCTACAAATTTGAGATAACTTATTTTTCATCTTCACTCTGCCACTTCCTTTTACTCACTGCATTTGTCCAAACCCATTTGTTCTGACGAGAGGGGTATACTGTACATGACGAATGAAATACCAGTGGATTTCATTTTGACGCCAATGTGTATCTATGCGTGTCCTGAATCTATCTGTATGGACACATGGGAGTGCCCATTTCTTTCTTTTTGCCTGCGTATGTGTATCTGAAGAGTTCAGACAAACACAGGGGGATGTCATGAAACCCATAATTTTTAAAATAGGCATGGTTGATGCAGAAAGCATGTTCCCGATGAAGGAGTTCAGATCTAGAGGTTAAAAAAAATAAGTTTAGTGCTCCAAATCTAGTATTTATCTTCTAAAAGCTATCCCCCTGTCTCAAGGAAACCCTGTCCTTAATTTTGTTTTGGAGAGGTAATACACCGGGCTGGGCTACGATCAGTCAGGTTTCATACCATGATGGAAAGGAGATTGGGAGGCCTTTTGTTTCTATGTAAACAGCTGAGACTTCAGACTAAAGTGCTCATGTTTTGGAAGTGACCTGTATAATGAAAGGGGAGCGGTCAGCTCTCTAGCTCAGCTGAGCAATTTTAGTTCAGTCTTAAACTGGTGACAAGTTCAACAAGGAGTTTGTGGAACCACCCCCCCCCCCCTCTCTCTCTCTCTCTCTCTCTCTCTCTCTCTCTCTCTCTCTGTCTTCTGCCCTTCAACTTCAACCTGCAAGGATGTGTTCCATTTATACTGATTTCTAATGCGAGTTTGCTTATTGGGAATGTTGTGTACATTCGTAACAGCATAGTTATGTCTACTTGGATAGGTTGAGTTCTGTCGGCGTTCTTTATTCTGTTCTTTGTGTTCCATTGAGTAATTTTGTGAATAGATGTTTGACTGTTTTGAAATTTGGTAGGTATCCTAGCTAACTTAATACAGGTAATATTCACTGCGCACTTACCAAAACAAACAACAACGTTATGGGCTGAACTGCCTGCTTAACAATGATTTGAGTGGTCTGGCTTAGTCCATAATATGAGTTGAATTTCTTCACTCAGAAAATGGAAAGCCTGAGAGATCCTTTGCCACAGAAAGTACTTCTGGCCAAAATATTGCACGATTTTAAGAAGATTTTGGCCATGGCGCTTATGGCTGAAAATATAATTGAAGTTGAGCAAGATGATAACACGCTGGTGAATTGGATGATCATAAGGCATGGCAAAGCAGGTTCTGAAAGCAGATTGGCTTCTATCTGCGCCTACTTGATATCTTTCTAAGCTTCCAGAAACTCTTACATCGCTCGAGTTCGTGAAACTGTTCATCACAGCAACATTCAGGAGTCGGTATTGACGTAGTTGCTGTATAGTAATTCTGTGACAATTCACTTACAGTTAGTACAATGGCCGAGGGTTTACGGCGTAAGATTTGAAATCCCACGGGAGCTTTCCTGCGAAGGTAGGCACATAGCTTACAGTGTGTTTCGCTGTCGTGTTTTACTGCATCCCATGACCCTCACTGCTTCAACTTTTGCCTGCCTTAAACCTAACTGAACAATTTTAGATCAATTATAAGTTTGAAGTGAGAACTATCCATTTGAGGCGAAGTTCTGAAAAAGCTTCAATGATCTCCAAAGATTAACTCTGTGTATCTTCCGATATCTTCACCAGAAACTTCTGTGATTCTTTGTGCCTGATTTCTAACAACCCCGCAGTAAGTCATTTCATTTCATTCAATATGCGTTGTTGGAATATCAAACGCATTTGTTCAGCTAACTGGAAAGCTACAGATGTTAAGGTTTCGAGAGAATTCGCTAATCCATCATGAACTCTGAGGGATCGTTGCCAACATTTGCCCAGCGATTTTCAGTTCACAACAGTACTGTTATAACTGCAGGGTATGTCAACTTCCCCGATATTAATTGACAGAACTAATGTTTCAAGGGCTCAGTTGGTGCACAATACTCAAAGTAAAACAGAAAAATCTTCCAATCTCAAACATACTTCATTATCTCACTGGAAAGATGGAGATGATTTTAAGTTGCCTGATATTAATTGGGAGGCGCAAATTGTTAAAGGCATAATGATAGAAACGTTTTCCAGTAAATTTGTAGAAAGTCCTAAAAGAGAGGGACAGGACGGTATCTAATTTCATGAAATGAAGCTGGAGAGGTCGAGGAGTGGAGTTGCAACGGTTGAACATTTAAATAAAAATGGCCATTGCTCAGATAGAGTTATGTCATTGTATGAAAATGAGAATAATTGACCAGAAATAAATGTTGTGAAATGAGGCATGCTGGAATTCATATGATAAGGCAGGAACTGACTAAAGCAACTGACTAGAGCAACTGCTTGTATTAGGACAGCCTTCATCAGGTCATTCAGTGTCAACAAGTGCTACAAGTCCAACGAATGAGAGAAATCTGCAGAATACAAAAGATTGTTTGATTACATCAATTAGGGAAACAAAGATGGTCAGGAGTGATAAAAAAACACGAATGATGCAGAAACTGAAGTGGTGGATATTTGACTCGAATGTTTAAGAGTTTCTCTCTCTACAGATGTTGACTAATGTGGGTGACGCTATCCAGCAGTTTCACTTCTTACATGAGCCAAAAGCCGGCGTGTTTGTTAAGTACGTTGATTCTGCACAAAGTAGTGAAAAGCCTACTTCATGAGTTCCCTTAGATAAATTGTTTTTGAGTGCAGTTGCTCTGATTTGATTCGAGTCAGGGACATTTAATAAGCAATATCAATTATTTTATCACATTTCAAAGTGTCATTTTCTTTAAAAGGATTTGCCAACATTCTGCTGCAAACGGAAAGATTTTTTTTACATTCTGGTCATTCAGTAGATTAACTGAACGAAAATTTAGTTAGCCATTACATTTCCATTTGTTATCGTATGGTCCCAGTTCAGAAAATGTGTTAATGGAATATGAAAACAATCAATCTATATTATTAATTTTAAAAGAAAGTGTTAATACTCAATAAAAAAGAAACCTCCAAAAACCTGGCAGAAAAAAACTGGAGTAGGGTAAACAACATCTAACAGCAAAGCAGGTAATGATAGTTTCTTTACACAGGAAAATTAACAGCACATAAAACGTACTCTTCATGTTAGAAGATATCATTAGCACTCCAAAATTAACAGTACCGATTGGAAACGAGGTAGCATGACAAAATAAACAAGATAACGAAGATTAGAATAAAAATATCAGGAAGCCAATACGACTGTAAGCTAATCGATCTTTCAGACCGAAATACAAAATTCAGGACAGACACAGCACAATGTCCGTCATTGGGAATGTAAGTAGGTCTGCTGCAAGGGACGTAGTAGTTGAAAATTTAAAAATACACAGCATAAACAAGGAGAAAATAAGCACTGCAGATGCTGGCGAGTCATCATCGAAAAGTGTGGTTCTGGAAAAGCACAGTAGGTCAGGCATTACACGAGGAGCAGTAGAGACGTTTCAGACATAAGCCCTTCATCAGGAATGTGCGGGAAAGGGTGCTAGGAAATCAATAGGGGTGAAGGTGAGTCTGGTTGGAAGGCAGCAGGGGAGGTGAAAGGTGAATGCAGGTTAGGGTGATCACAATAGGTGGGTGGAGAGGGGATAAAGCGGGGGAGGAAATTGGACAGGTCGGATAGGTCAAGAGGTCAAGAGGGCAGTGCCAGGTTGGATGGTTGGATCGACAATGTAGTGAGTGGAGGGGGGGGGGGGGGGGGGGGGATTTCGAAACTAGTGAAGTCGATGGTGTTGCGTGTGGTTGAAGTGTCCCATGGTGGAAGATATGACGTTCTTCCTCCATTCATCATGGGGCTTTGAATTGGCAGTAGAGGAGGCCTGACATGCCTCGATTTAATGTTTGAAAATGCAATAAGATTCGAATACTTTAGTTCACAAATTCTTTACTGTATTTAAAATTTCACTAAGTCCATGTGAATATTATCATATGCAGAATCACACTCCGTAGGTTTCACTATCGTGGTTTGTGTAAAACATATTTGTCACCTAAAAGTCTCTTGGAATAGCAAAAACAAATCGTCAAAATTAAATAGGTATTTTTCCTCCGTCTCTCTGTCTATTGTTACAAAAGTTCCCAGAGCCCAAAGCAACGATTCCCACCCCCCACCACCCCACCACACACACAGCCGAAACCATACCCAAGCGAGACACCACATTTGTCCCTGTTTGTTTAAAATCGCAATGTGAGGATCTGATCAGATTCTTTGGTTGTCGAATGGCGAAACTCCATTCATCACTTACTGCTTATGCTTTTTGAACCCATTTTCAGGTTTTGATTTGATGACGATTATGGGAAGCAATTAGTAAGGTTGAGTTGAGGCCAAGATGACGTCAGCCATGATTGTAATAAACAGCAAAATCCCTACTTCTGCAATCTTACATTCTGAGCTTTCATGTCACGGATGAAGTGACCCTTATCTGAAATTATTACTTTTTTGCAGCTATATATGTATTTCATAAACTATTTGTGGCAACGTGTGATTGATATTATAATTTTTATCATTCTATTATCACTGATAATATAGCTTCTTTAAAAGCATATGTGTAAATCGCTATTTCACCTTTTATGCATCTTGTATTACACATTTTATTGCTCTGCATAAATGAACTGGTTTCGACTTTGTGTTTGCCAATAAGAATTCGTAATCTTCTGCATCAGTTTTTTTTCCGTTTTGAGCACAATGTAATTAGTATGAGGTTCCAAGTATTTATAATCAACTTTATTTTTTTCCTTCATAGTGTTGTTGGCGATGATAACAAGACCATCATTTGATGCTCCTTTCTAACTGGTCCTGAATCGAACAACCATACACAATGTAATGATTTTTGGAAATTGATCGTGATTGGGTGGCATTCTGGGTCTGAATAACAACGAAACTTAGCAGCTATATGTTTGATTTTAATGCAACACTCACTACATTTGACATTGCCAACCTGAGGATACTGTTACAAAATGAGCAAGTATTGTGACTTCTTAATTTGTGATGATGAAGTGAGCAACACAGCTGTGCTGCTTAAAATTACACAGCTTGTAGAAACTACCCTGATGCTGGCATTAAATAATTGAACAACCAACAAGGAAGAATATGCTATTATTAACAATGAATTACATTTCTACTCTCCGAATCGTAATATTGAGCAATCATGACATAAGCAAAGGTACTTTCTATGTATCAATTGACTCGAACCTGGAATGCACTGCTATAAATAGCGGACAACAAATTCAATGATAGCATAGCAACGTAATCTGAATCATTATTTGAAACTGTAAAACACTGAAGGAAAACAAAAGAAAGGGTGTGTGTGCAATTACATGAATTAGATTCGTTGTGAATAGATCTATAATAAGCAGATTAATGATAAACATTGGAAGGCGCAAGACGCATTGAAGATCAGAAAATTGTTCCATGAGGCTGCCATTACATAAGCGAAGTGTAATGTTCTTTGAATGCATAGAGGTCTGACCTAAAAGCTCTCTGCAACAGAACTATTCCTATGGTGATGAGAAAGTGGAAAACACACACACACACACACACACACACACACACAGACACAGACACAGACACAGACACACACAAACACACACACGCAACTTTTCGTATCTTTTGATATTAACGCTGGACCTTCCTGATTTTCTTCTCAGTATAGTGGTCAGTAATCCTGCCTATAACCTATGAATTTGGAGTTCAATTCGTCAATGAGGATTTAGCTTTTGCACACCTGTTGTCTTTAAAAACAATACAGTGGATAATGTAAAATAATTAAACGTTTATAATTTCCCCTCTCAGTCCAATTGCTCTCACCTTGCGGTCAATTTTATTTAAATAGATCAAAGTGGGTCTGTCCTTCTGGATGACTTGCAGAGGGAAAACATCAATAACTTCGTAACTGTCTATTCTTAAATCTTGGGCGGGAGGATGATAACTGTGTCTCCATTTCAAAGTTCAACGCATGTTGAGATCTGCTGTGTCTGGGTCACCCAAACCAAGGATGGTTATAGATGTGACTTAAAATACCAACATACTTACGTGCAATTCTTTCCAAGCTGATGCAGCATCTGTTGAAATTGCACTTTATTTTTAAATTTCCGCTGCCAGTACATTGTGGGGAAAAGTCGAAATCACGACCTTCACTGGAAATGCTTCTGAGTGATCCCAAGATTATAAAATATAAACGAAAAGAGAGCAATTTTGTCCTTCTTCCCGATTTCATTATGCTGAATTGTCGCCTGTAATTGCGTCCACGATTTTGAATGAGCAATTTTTTTTTTCCCAAACCGCCAATTCTTTCTTTCTCTGCACGTGCATCAGCCTCTTCCTCCACTCTCCGAGCCAATTTTTTCCTGTATTATTTTCTGCAACAGGAATAGACAGTTTAAGTTAGTGGTATATCGAAGTTGTCACAGTTCATTTGCTGTTCTCAAAGTATGTACAGGCCACTTCTTCATCTGTTTGGCGTTTCGTCTTCTCCCTCTCACTTGGGACCCCTGTTATTCGTTCATCTAGGGGACATTACTACGATTCATTTGAAATGCATACCTCTCCTTAGGTAAGTGAATTTGCCAAGAGCAAAGTTAATGGTTACAATTACACTCCAGTATGATTCTGGCCGCATAGCCACTTGATTTTACTGGGTCAAAATGTAATCAGCATGGAACAGTTATTGTATGCGAGTGCTTATGCTTCAATACTGTCAATTTCACCAAGTCTTAGGTTGTATAATGAACTTGTCCCCTTATCTGAAGTATAGTTTTTGCACATTCCCTTGGAACGTACGACATCTTAAGCAGAATCACGTTGCACACATTTCAAAACCATGAACTGTTGTTTTCGTTCTCTCAGTAGTTCCGTGATCATGCGTTTATAATTCTTCATTGCAAACTATGAAAAAATGCAGACAATCCTTTTCCTGTCTCGATGCAGTGTACCAGTCGGTCAGAAAAGTTTAGTTTATAAAATGAATGAATGCGTCAACTTTGAACGGTCGCAATTGCTGAAATATTGATCTCCAGGCTTCAAACTTCGAGCCGCCTGCCTCCGAGCAGATGCTGTTAAGCTGTCAACGTGATCTTTTTCACAGGAAATGAGATGAATTTCAGACCTCACAACCGACATTGTGAGAATAGAAAAGACGAGGAAAATATTTGTTTTACGTGAGGATTGTTTCAAACCCTGAATACACTATAACAGAATGTGTCAGACAAATTGAAACCTGGATTTTCAGAAGTGTTATAAACCAAAGTTCGGGTTGAAAATTTGAAGAAAACAGACGATTAAAATGCGGTGTGATTATTTTGCAATTTGATGTGAAATCACTAAATGAGGAGATGCAAAAGCAAGATCAAATTAGACTCTCTGTTTCTTCCATCTGATCCAGTGGTTAGGATTCGGCCCTCTCACTGCTTCAGTCCGGCTTTCATTTTCACCGCTATTACAAAAGTGAACTGCAATGCTCATTGAAAATGCACGAGATATTCTCCTAAATTACTCACTGCACGAGCAATATTTATTTCTCCGCGGCTGAGAAAACATAATAATTATTCTCATTCCGTTTGAACTTAATCGGGACACAGCTTGAAAGTGCTGTTTCCTCTGTAGTCTACTGGTTAGTATTTCTCCCCAGAATGTCAGAGACCGCGGTTCACCTCATCCGAATGAAGAATTGAAATGTTGATTTTGAAAACTCCGCACTTTGCAGACTTGTGAGACGTCTGTTTGTCCATTTCTGTGTATCTGTAGATGACTATATTTGTATCTGTGTATGTCTGCACCTACGTGCTACGTTCAGCTTGCGGGGGGCGATGTAAACATTCGAACACTCTCTGCATTATGCGCATTCCTCAATTTCACCTTGGACTTTTCAAACAAAAGCACGTGGTCTTCTCAGTGTTGCTGATCAGATACGAATTGAAATGGTCAATTGAACAGGCATTTGACATGATAGAGTGTTTGGCATTTGCGGTACTGAATCAGTATTTTGTACCTAAAAGAACGTTTCAATAATCACATTTAATTCTTAAGATGAAATTAAAACATCTATTGAATGTGTATTTTGATTTTTCTGCTTGACTGCCTTTAATAAAGCGAGAACATTTCAAACATCTCTGCCCAACACGTCGAACATAAAGTGCTGGTACGTCATCTTGAAAGGCCTACTTGCTTATTTCTATTTCTGAAAATATTCTCTGACTTTCCAATATGTCCAATTTATGAATTGAAACGAACCAAGGAGGGAGTATGGGGGATGGCAGTTGAGGGAAATGAGATAAACTAGAGATGCAGTCATGAAAGGCAGGATAGGGAGGCATGCATTGCAGGGGTCTACTATGCCATCCCATCTCGAACAAGTTACTGTTTTTGAAAAGGTGGGGCGTGATGAGCATTCAGAAAATGCAGCACTGACAGCCATGTTTCTAATGCCGTGTCTTGCATTATTTTAACGAAGGTATGCCAGGTTCCAAGCGTTCCCTTGTGATAGGGCACCCACTAGTCAGAGGCACAGACAGACACTTATGCTGCCAACAGTGAGGAATCAGAATGGTGTTTTTTGTCCCTCGTACCAGGATCAAAGATGTGTCGGAGAAATTGCAGAATATTTTCAAAAGTGAGAGCAATCAGCAGGAGGTTTTTGCGCATATTTGGAAACAATGACATAGGAAGAGGTGAGGTCGAGATTCTGACAATATCATGTAAGAAGATAGGCTGGAATTAGAAAAGGACATGCTCAAGTAAGCATTATCTGGATTATTTCTGGTGCCACCAGCTAGTGAGGGTAGGAATCCAAGGATACAGCAGATGAATATGTTGCTGAGAAGCTGTTGCAGGGGAGAGGGATTCACATTCTTGAAGAAGTGGAATCTCTGTCTCGGGTATAAATAAATTGTACAAGAAGGAAGGATCCCACCTGAAATGGGAAAAGACTACTATTTTGTCGGAGAGATTTACCAGATTTGCTGGGGATGGGTTGGGAGGATGGACCCATTGAGACATTCAGGAAAGATAACAGTCTGAGGGTGATACTGTTGGGAAAAGGGGAATGTTAAAAATTAGGAACAACACATAAAACGATGTCGGAGTGATAAATGAAACTGAATTTATTTGAATCCAACATGCCGAAGAGGTAATGCAGATGAACTGGCGGCATGGTTTGGAACATGGGTGTGGGTTATCATAGCAGTTACAGACACTTGTCTCTGCGACGGACAGGACTGTCATGTTAGTCCTCCAGGTTATAGATGCTACAGAAAAATTAGAAAGGGAAGCAAAAGAGATAGGAGTCTGGCGTTTATGGTTAATGATATCATCATGGCAATCCTGAGGGAGGGTATTCTGGAAATGCGTTCAAGAAAGTTATTTGAGAGGAACTGAGAAGATAGGGATAATCACTTTCTTGGAATTGTAGTATAGAGCACAAAATCGTCAGCAGAAAATTGAGAAACGAATTTGGAACGAAGTCTCAGTTATCTGTGAGAATAATAGGTTGGTTATTGTAACGGATTTTAATTATCCAAACATAGTCGAGGACTGCCATAATGCTAAGGGCTTGGATGGAGTGGAAATTGGTAAGTGTGCACGAGAAAATTTTCTGATTCAGTATGTGGATATACCTGCAAGAGAAAGTGCGAACTTTGACCTGCGTATTGGGCAATTGAGTCAGGGCAAGTGACTTATATGTCAATGAGTGAGCACTTCGTGACTCGTAACCATAATTCAATTAGTTTTAAAATAGTGGCAGAAAAGGAAATAGCGTATCTAAAAAGTTAAAATTCTGAATTGGAGGAACGCTATCTTTAGTGATATTAAGCAAGAACTTTGAAAAGTTGATTTGGCGTGGATATTCACAAGTAAATGTACAGGTCAAAAATCAGAAACCTTCAAAACTGAGATTCCCTCCAGTTTGGAAACAGCCTATTCCGCCCAATCAGTGCACACCGACTCTTTGAAGAGTAAGACACCCACATCCATTTCCCTCTAACGAATACACCTAACACTATCAACAATTTAGCATGGCCAATTCACCTGACATGCACATTTGGAATTGTGGAAGGGGAACGGATCACACGGAGAAAACCCACACAGACTCGGAAAGAATGTGCAAACTCCACATGGACAGTTGCCCAAGGCTGGAATTGAATCTGTGAGGCAGCAATGCTAACCACTGAACCACCATGCCACTCTAGAATGAGAGTCCAGAGACAGCATGTCCCAATTAGGGTGAAGGGCAAGGCTCATATTTGTAGGGGTCTTTGGAAGACGAGAGAAATTGAGTTTCTGTTGAAGGAAAAGATTGAAGCATTTGTCAGGTATAGACAGCAAGGATTGAGTGAATCCCGAGAAGAGTACAAAGGCAGTAGGACCATAATTAAAAGGGAGAGAGAAAACAACTTTGGAAAATATGTTTAAGGAGATTATAGAGGAATTCCAACATATGTTAAGGGCAAAAGGGTAACTAAAGAGAGAACAGGGTTCCTTAAAGATCAGCAAGGCCACTATGTGTTGAGTCGCTGGGGGTGGGGGATATACTAAATGAGTAATTTTTATCATTGTTTACTGTGGAGAGCAATATGGAAGATAAGGAAGGTTGGGACAGACAAAGAGACATCTTGAAATAGTCCATATTACAGAGAAGATCCTGGATATCACAAAACACATAATGGTGGATAAATCCTTGGGACCTGACCAGGTATTTCGTGCAACTCTGCAGGAAGACTGGAGGATCGCAACGTTGTACCAATGTTTAAGAAAATTACTAGGATAAAGCCAGGGAACCATCGACTTGTGAGCCTGACATTGGCGGGCAAGATTTTGAACAGAATCCTGAGGGATGGGATTAACATGTATTTGTAAAGGCAAGGACAGATTAGGGATAGTCAACGTGGCTTTGTGCGTAGTGCATCGTGTCTCAACAATTTGAAGATATAGTGAAGAGGAAAATTGAGGAACGAGACGTGAATGTGATCTATATGGACTACAGTAAGAAATTCGACTATGTCTCTCGTGGCAGCCTGGTTAGCAAGGTTAGAACACATAGAATACATATAGAGCAAGTTATTTGGATACAAAACCGGCTCACAAGTGTGATAGTGGAGTGTCGATGTTCTGACTGGAGGCCTGTGACCAGCCGTGTGCTACAAGGATTGCTGATCGGTCCACTTTTGTTTCTTTTATTTAAAAAAAATGGAAGTGAAAATAGGTGGTATTGTTGTCAAGTTTGCAGATAACATTAAAATTGAAGGTGGACTGGACAGAGAAGACGATTACCTCAGATCCTGATCAGATGGGCCAATGGGCTGATAGAATTCAATTTAGATAAATGTTAGATGCTGCATTTTGGAAAGGAAAATAAGGGCAGCAATTTTACACTTAATGGAAAGTGTCTGGGGAGTGTTTCGGAGTAAAGTGACCTTGGATGGCAGGTTCATATTTCTTTAAAAGTGGAGTCGCAGCTGGATAGGATAGTGAAGAAGGCTTTTGGTATGCTTGCCTTTTTTGATCAGTGCATTGAGTATTGCAGTTGGGAGGTCATGGAACGACTGTACAGGGTATTGGTTCGTTCATTTCTAGAACATTGGGAGCAATTATGGTCTCCCTCCTACAGGAAACATGTAAACTCGGAAGGTTTCAGAAAAGATTGACGAGGCAATTGCCAGTGTTCGAGGGCTTGAAATATACGAAGAGGAGCTATGTTCCTGAAATGTCGGAGGCTGAAGGATGATCTGAAAGAGTTTTATAAAGTCATGAGGGACATGGAAAGAATAAATCAGGAAAACCTTTTTTTTCATGTGTTGGTGAAATCCAAAACTAGTGTGCGTAGATTTAAGATGAGAGGAAAATGATATAAAAGGCACGTAATAGGCAACGTTTTCATGCCGAGTTGGGGCGTATAGCATGGAATCAGATGTCAGAGAAGTTTGTGGAGGCCGGTATGATTCCATCTTTTAAAAGGCATATGGATGAAAATATGAATAGGAAGGGTTCAGAGGGGTATTTGAAAATTCTGGTAAATCGGACTGGATTTTTCCAGGATGTCTGGTCAGCAGGGATGAGTTCGACCGAAGTATTTGTTTCTGTGTCGTATATCTCTCTGATTCTGTGACTCCAGCTATAGTAACACGTTTGACGTTCTGGTATGATACAATGTGGCACTTTGGGTGTAGCCACCTCCTTACTTTCGAGGTTAATTTATGTACCTGCCGCCGGGCCTGGGAGCCGGAATCCCTGACATTGAGTTCACTTTTGCTTGCTGTTGATAGTGATAACCACATTAATCAACTTGAAGCTAATAAGAATAACTGAGAATGAATAATGCAGAATTGTTTAAGCTATTATGGTGACTTTTCTTGCTTAGACGTCAATTCCACGTCAAATGAATCATTATTGGGTAATACTGTGAACCCATGGTACGAGTACAAATGCTGACACTTGTGTTTTTCCATCGTCGAGTGCTCGACGAATGAGCTTCTACTTGAGCAGCATTTGAAAGTTCAACGTGTTTTAACATCCAATCCGTCTGTAGCAAAGAGATGCATTTTATTTCTGGATTTAATATTAATAATAGATATATATCTGTGAGGCTGGAAGCGCTTAGATTGGTCTGGATGCCGGGAAAGGCAAATGTTTGGTAAAACTTTGTAACTCCTTCAGTTTACAACATTCTGAGGTAATGAACTCTCTCTAAATCTTTGAGTTTCCAGATGCGTCACTATTAGTTTAGGCTGCCATTTTCTCTCTATCCCTGCATACATACAGTTTCTTTCCCCCACCCCTGTCTCTACCTTCTAGATCGCTATTTCAATAAAACCGTTCTGTCTGCGTTGGATAACAACCGTGATATGCTCACAGATGATATGTTCTTCTAAAACTTCTGGAGGAGATCATGAGGTTATTGTTTGTTTCTTGCTAGTGTATTGGTGAACGTTCATGTTTCACAAATGAAGTACATTTGATTGTCCGCAAGAGAGTTGCAATGGTTAGCAAGGAGAGCTGTCATCTGTATGCAGCTAATATTGCAGATAAATACAGGGCTAATGTTTATGCCCTCACTCAGAATCTTCTTCAATGCTTAACAGCTTCACTTGAATAGGCCAGCATTTTCAATCAACATGGAATGGTTGTTCGAACTGAAGAGCTGATTCCAAATATTCGAGATGTAAACATATTTGGAATCCTCTACTAAATACAAACCTTTTTCTTTTCACTTTAGAACTTTGTGACTCACGTAAATTCTGCACCTTTTGACACCATGAGTTGCTTTCCTTCACTTTATTCGACTGTTTGTGTACAAAGTTATTCTCGTGGAATTGAACATAAAACGAACCAAATTAGAGAATTTGTTTATTCGCCTGTCCTTTTTCCTTTCCCCAATGCCCGACAGTTTGGCCAATCCCATATTGTCTGCCTCTCTCTATGCTTATTCACTAACAAAGTGCTCCTGTCCGGAAGCATTAACACAATTTTCCATTCAAAGGGCATTACCATAAACAGGTAAGTGCTCATAGTGTTTCCTCTTTGTTCTAAAATCACAGTCCCATTGCTTGATCTCTAAGGACACGTTGTGCTTTTCTGTCCGTGAAAATTGATGAAAAGTACACGTTTAAAACCTTCGCAATATTTTGGTTTCGTTTCTATACATATATTGACACTTTTGTCTCCAATCGATCCAACACTTTCTCTGTCCATTATGTAGTCATGATACTCTTTGGCGTTTCCTTATTGTTTTTCCCCAGTTTGTTTTTGTTTCACGCTCGCTATTCGCACTCTCATTCCCTTTTAAAAAAAATCGTCTACATTTTGAAACTTCTCTAGGGCATCTAGAATATGCTCCAGTCAGATATAGTCTAGGCTAAGGATTTTTCATCAGTAAGCGAACAAAAGCTTATAGAGAAAATGCTGAAAGGTAAAGTTAAGGATTGTCAGATCAGCCATTATTTCATTGAATCGGGGGATGATCCCAATTCGCTGAATGACTGATTTTTGCTCATTTTTCTTAAGTCCTAATAGACTTGTATATCTAATACAAATACCTGTGCTGAAGAGTAGACTTTAAACTAATTCGGCAGTGAGAATGGAATGATTAGCTGGTCGTAGCCAGTTAGTCTCAACGGCGCACAATAAAAGGAAATGGAAAGTGCTGCAATGCAGTATAGAAGATCAATATGATAAGTTTTATCAAGAGAATGTTTTGAAGTAGACCTCAGATTAAAGTGCATGTATGTGAATGCACAGAGTATTATAATTTCATCGATGATTTAAGGGCTAATAGTGTCATATACGGATATTGTGACGATGGAAGAGATCTAATTCAAGACAGGACACGACAATTTGCTCAATATTAGTGAAAGCAAGGCGTTTACAAAAGATAGGAAAGGATAACGAGTGGAGCTAATGGTCAACAGAGCATTGCAGTGCAGGAGAAGAGGAAACATCAGGGTCTGAATTTACAGAATTAATTTGGCAAGACATAAGGAGAAAGAAAGTATTGGAAAGAGAAGCAACATCGGTGCAGACCTGTAGATCTGCAGTCAATATCACTGAGGTGTCGACAGGATGAGGAACCCGTCGTCGATATTGTGAGACAGAGCGCATCAGATGTAAAGTAGGACTGGAGTAAAACTATCATGGAGGTGAATAGGGTCAGGAAACGTACTAAATAAAAATGTGAGGGTGAGACCATCAGAGGGAGCAGCTTGTGCGAACATGAACATCATTACGGACAGCACAACATCATAATAATATTGGGTTTTGAGGCACTGACTGAAACAATTGGAAGAATTTATCAGCACAGTAAGGCTCATCAGAAATCGAACAGGAAGTTGCAAATCTAATCAGCAACAAATGGTGAGCTGACTGCTATGTCGCTTTGTTTTGTTTTCCGACTTTATTGTTGGAATAGAGAAGATAAGATTTGTATATGTTTTCTTTTAAATGTTTAAAATATTTTCCTACTTTATTATACGTTTATTTTCAGAGTATATTAACTATGGCGGGGACGTCAGGACTGTTCCTTGCACGATCTGTAGAGTGTGACAAGTCGTGAAAGCGCTTGGAAGTCTGAATAAACGAATCCACAGGAATTCTTCGTGTTTTGACTGGTTCTGCGAAAGTGATGGATGAAGGCAAGTCTCTAAATGGCAGGATATTATCTTTCTCTATAATCAACCGACTAATTACAAAAGGGTGTCCAGAGAAGGAATTGTTCATTGCCAGTCAGAAAAAGGGCGCATCTCACTCAATAATGTTTTGCTGTCATCGATATCAGCGATAGTGACAATTCCTCTGAGGAGTACATGCCGTGCACATTTGCACTATAGAAAGTGATAAAGACTAAAAGAGAAAGGGCCAAAATAATGTCCAGTACATTCAGTTGTTTTGTTTTGTAGCCGTGGACGTGGCAAAAAGGACGTGCAATGGGGCCAAATTCAAGGATGTCAACAAACAGCTTGAGAGCATCCTGATTGGGCAGCACAAACATTCAGTTATTTTAATTCATAAAAATAATAAGACATAGATACAAACAAGACGGTACATTGCAAGAGAAATAAGGATCTAGATTGAATAACAGGGCCGCATTGTTGGACTCTCCAGATTACACAATGCGAAACGTGTGATAGAAATATACAAATGGTCTAGACGAATGAATACCTGAAGAGTTGACGTAAGACAAAATATCTTTCGGAGTCTGGATCACTGAGTCCCCAATTGGGAAGGTGGGCTGTGCATTAATCTGGTGCACTGCATCTAAACCAGCAGGAAACCAAGCAGATGTTGTTGTTGTTACTGATGGTTGCTGGGAATGGGAAGAGTTCCTGATACAATTCATGGGGAAATAGCAATATAATTTGACGGAGAGAAGAGGTCCGGAGTAGCGGTAGAGTAGAGGGTGACAGAAAATCAAGTATAGAAGAGAAACAAATCTGTCCAGATGGCAGAATATGTATAGTCAGTATAAGGCACAATCGTGCATGGCGAAACTGGATGACGTTTAATTTAAACGAATGGAAGATAGATGCATTGTACATGCTGAGAAACATGTCACATTATGATATAGTAGCTAATGGTTGAGCGTGGGACAGGACGATATTCCAGATTATAGAAGCTTGTGCACTGACGGGGTCTAGAAAGAAAAATACTGAGAGAATAACAGACTAGTGAAAAAGACACTAGGATGAAGATTAGCCTTGATTTCTTGGAATGATGGAGAAAGCTCGATAGGCAGAATGTCTTGACTCGGCTCGAACATTTTAGAGTCTTAAACAGTGTAGTCAGTGAAGTCCGAACCAAAGCCTATAACTGCTCCCATTCATGGTGTCTTTCTGCACTATTTACTTGTATTAATTTTTTTGCCATTTTGATGGCCATTGGAAATGTAGTTATATGGAACTCGGCATTCTCTCACAAATGACAATAATGTTCACATTCCTGCAATTGTAGTTCTTACTGTGAAGGTTCAATAAAATTCTTTGCAGCTTGTGTTTTACAACTTCAGTGTCTGTTATGTCTATTGTCCAGCGAATTTATTTTAACGCTTTTTAAGCATCAATAATGTTCGTGAGCAAGGCTACCGCTGCACAATTTTTGATGTTTTAAGTTCTTCCATTTGTGAATCTGTGAAACCCTTTACTATGCAGCAAGTGGTCGTGGGATCTTCATTCGTGCAGAGATCATTTCCTGCGTTGAGTGTGTACTGAACTTGCAGAGATACCAAACCAAATTACAGGCATTAAACATAAAGACAAAACGCATGTTATCCGATAGTTGGAAATGATCTCATGTCCTAACATGTGCGAAAGAAAGGACATTTTACCAATATAGTTGTATACGAACTAGCATGCGTAAAACACTGTTGATGTGTCCATGAACTATTTCCATACTTTTGGGAACTTACTGCATCCGTGTTAATGGTGCAGGTGGTAGCTTTGCGTGTCCTGCGTTTGTGGAAGATGCAATACCTCTTTATCACTGAGTAGAGCATTCAAGTCAACATCCAAGACTCCCCCATAAGCCAAGCTGTATATGTTGTGTTGTATAAACAAAACAAACCCACCATGGCTCACTGCAGAGTATAAAGAAAAGGGATTGTGTCTTTAAGACTCTGGTTAGACCAGTTTTAATGAGAAGCGTAATGGTGACAATTGATCACTGATTAAAGAACGCTGTTAATTTTAACTTACTATCCATACGCTGTCATTGCACTAACGCAATGTAAGCTTTGTAGAGGAGATTCACCTGCATGTCGCCGGTTGGCTGGATTGTTGGTTGACAGAACAGTGTGATGCCAACAGCGAAGGTTCAATTCCCATCACCGCTTTGAGGTTACCATGAAGCGCTCTCCTTCTCAAACTCTTCCCTTGGCTGAGGTCTCATGGCCGTCAAGTTAATTCGTAACCAGTTGCTTCTCTCTCCATTGGGAGTGCAGACCATATTGTCTGGTAAAACTATGGCCACACACAACAGTTTTGTTGGACCATTTCAGTTATGTTGAGAGACTGCATAGCTTTTATTTTTAAAAATATGACGCAATGTTAGTGGCGGGGCACATAACTGAGGCGTATACAATGATGAGGAGAACAGACAGGGTGGATAGCTAACAGCTATTGTCATTTGAAGGGTCACTAACACGGGGCTGCGATATAAAAATAAGAGCCAGGTGAATTTGATCCTCTTTTTTACTTAATTAGTGAAATTGTAGAACGCAATCCCAGGAATGGCAGTAAAAGTGGGCGCTCTCCTAAACTTGAATTGCACGTGAAGTACATTTGAAATGTTATAATCCCAAATACCATAGACCAAATTCTTTGAAAGTTACGTTGTTGTTGGTCGATTGGAACAGATTCAGTGGCTGAAAGACATCTTCCTGTATATGATTCTATGTATGCATATTATTAACTTAAGAGGCTGTGTTTTATTTATACAAAGTACTGGTGAGACTGCACCTGGAGTACTCTGTGCAGTATCATTCCCTGTATTTATGATAGAATGGTAAAACATCGCAAACAGTACACAAAAGATCTGCTTGTGTCTGGAATGAACAAATTGACTTCCGAGGAAAGGCAAGACAGTCGAGACCCTTACGCTCTGGGATTTAGATGACTCACTGATGAGTTAATTGAAAAATCCAAAATGCAGAGAGGGCTTAGCTAATTGTATGTTGGAAGCATATTTCCTTTTGTGGCAGAATCCAAAACATAGGGTAATATTTGTAAAATAAGGTGTCCCCAATTTAACACAGAGATGAGGGAACATTTTCTTTTTCCTTCAGATGTTTGTCATTAATTCTAATTCCATTTCTGTATAAGTAGTGTGTGAAAATTTCAAATATTTTACAGGCCGATGTAGATATTCTTGATGACTAAGGGGATGGCAAATTATTGATAACTTGCAGCGATTAGATAAAATTAGATAAAATTAGATAAACTCCATGGAGTTATTGAATGTTCGAACACATTCGAATTGTCAAGAGACATACTTTTGTACCTTCTTAATATGGTCACATGAACGGGAAGAGGTAAAGGTGTTTCATCAGTTAGTGCAAATAATGTCATTCTGCATAGGCAATGCAGTGTCCCTTGAGAACGTTTGTTTCATTAAAAAGGGCATCGTTTCCTTGTGTTTTGTACAACGTCTCCAGAACAAATAGGCATCTGCTGGTGGAGGGACAGTGTGAGCTAGAATGGACAAAAGATATCCATTCAAGTTTCAAATATATATTTTTATTTTCAAAGTGCAGAAGATCTATTATCCCCTACTCGCTGCTGTTGCAATTCCGCGTAAGTCTTTACATCTTTCAGTTAAACCTTGTTTTATGTCATTATACAGATATTCTAAAATTGTATTCGTTCATGGGATACAGGTAACTCTTTCTGAGATGTAATCTACATTGTATCACTATTTCCACTTGGTGTTGTTGTTGGTGAGCTGCCTTCTTGAACCACTCCAGTCCATTTCTTATTGATACATGTATGGTGTAGTGAGAGACAGAGTTCCAGGACTTTTTTCACCTCGTAATACTCATGTAAGAATCACGTTTACACAACGACGGACGCTGAGTGACTTGGAGGTCAACGTGCAGAAGGTAAAGTCTCCATGTATTGCTGACCAGTGTTTCTGAGAGGGATGTGTTGTTTGTTTGGATGTTGCAATCTGCGGAACTTTCGTGAAATTCTGCAGTGTATCTTTTAGCTTGCACACGTTGACTGTGCTAACCATCGATAGTGGAGTGACTGAATATTTGTGGATTTGGTGCCAACAACGTGAGCTGCTTCATGGTGTGCTTGTCTAATGTTATTGCAGCTGTTCGAGGAAGTGAGGCATACTCAATGAACCTTCCAATATTGTTTTTTTGTTGAAGGTAGACAGACTTTGAGGAGTGATTAGCCATATTAATTCCAGCAGTATTCCTAGTACCTGAAATCATCTTGCAGCTGCAGTGCTTTTGTGCCAAGTACAGTTCAGTTAATTGCCATTAGTATTAATCAGGATTTCGTATTGGGGATTCAGAAATTGTCACTCAATTGAATGCTATGAGGTAATAGTTTCCTTTGGTCTTAATCGAAATGTTCATTACATTGCAAAACTCCACCAAAATTGTATATTGCCTCGGTTATACTATATTTGAATATAATAAACTACTGTATCTGAAGAGTTGCATATGTTCTTGCAACTATGAAAGAAATATCGAGATGGCAGTGTGTTAGTGTCCTTACCCTTGACTCAGACACCCTGGGCTCAAGTCCCACCTGATCACGAGGAGTGTCATAACGTCACTGAAAAGGTGGATTGCCAATGCCTACCCTGTGAAATTTGAAGAACGTGTACACAGTGATAATATCGGTATATCTAAGGCAGGAGGTCTGGACTAAAGTGTCACCTGCTCTGGAGTTGTGTGATATCATAACTGTACAGAATGATTTGAAAATATCCATATTGGTAATCTACTGCAGGGATCTCATTGAATTGGGTATGAATGAATGCGAACAGCCACAATCAAGACTGAGGCTTCCCTCTGGTTCACGTTGACCCCAATTTGGATACGGTTCCTCGGGGCTACACTCAATTGAATTCTACCTTCGATTCAAAGTCATTCACTCTCATCTCAAACGCTGGAATTTAACACTTTTGTCCATTTTGATCAAAACTGAAGTACTGTTCATATCTGAGTCAGCCTATCGCAACTTAACACAAGTGTATAGGTGATTAATAAGCAGATTGTGTTTGATTTCTCGATTGAACACCCCTTCTATCACTTTGATGATGATTAAGATGATATTCATGGTGCATCAAATTGTCACATTAATTATGTCCTGTATTTGTGCACAAAGCATCTATCATCAGGTAAATTCCAGCGTTGTAACTGTTCAAGAACATACCATAGGTTTTGCAGGAATAAAAATGTTCTTTAAAATTATAAGAATGTCATAAAATCCCAATGCCTTTCCAGTTGCCAATTCCTTCGGACATTTCTTGGTGTCAAGTGTTGAATAAAATTAGAGGATATTTGTCATAAATTATTTTGGTGTCCTCCAGTGGACATTCTAATGAAGATTGTTGCAACTGGCTCAGATTTATTGCTTGTCATGAATTACTGATGTCTTCAGTCATTGGGATGTCTGTGCAGTATCTTCACGCATTGTGGTTTTCAGCGGTGTGCAATTGTTCATGACACGATTCGGGGACTGCAGATATTAGAACCATTATTTACAGAGTTGCTCATGAGTAATTTAGTATGGCCCGTCCAACTGACCTGCACATGTTTGGACTGTGGGCGGATACAAAGCACCTGCAAAAAATCCAAACAACAGTGGAATCAACCAATTTCCCTTCCCTTTTGAGGCTGCAGTGTTAACCACTGAACCACCATGCTGTCCAAATACGAATTGCGGTTGCATTAATCTCACGAATATCAGGTCAGTGCTGAAATGGTAATGACAATGGGGTAGCAATCTCACAATTCTTACCAAATGTCTTGGATACAAGATAACGAAATTTGCATTCTCCAAAATACTGGAATCGTGAAAATGTCAAATGAATACCATATAATCATGTATCAAAAATGTTCATCTATTTTGTAAGGCCTTCCAGGAATACTTCTCAAATTCTGTCATCCTGTTTATGTAGTCGAGCCTTTAGAAACTAAACGACAGCAACAGGGTTGACTTTGAATTGTCCTTTGAAATGTTGATCCAGTGACACTTAGATAATATGAAGGAGAGAAAAAAATAATCGTGGTCATGACATTGACACTTCAAGCTCATTTCGAAAAATACCATATGTTGTGGTTCTGTTCGCCGAGCTGGGATTTTGTCTTGCAATTCCCAGCTCGGCGAACAGAACCACAACAACGAGCACCCGAGCTACAAATCTTCTCTCAAACTTTAAATACCGTATGTTTTTGAAACTGTCATCAACGTTCCCGAGTCATTGTAAATATGTTTAATTGAATACAAACAGCTTCTTCGCTTTTTCGCATCTAACCTATCTCCAAATTTCTAATGAAGTGATGCCTGTTAGAAAATGGGCAAATGTACATAAATCTGCTTAACTTCCTGTTTAGGATTGTGTTTAGGCTGCAGGAGTGGATCATTTCTCTGCAATAACACCATGTACGACTCCAAGCCAGAAAAAAACTCACAGTTTGCAACTGACCAACTAAACAATGACTGACAGATTTTTTAAAGATGATGTCTCCATCTTCGAAAGTGCAGAAGCGAATGTTTTTACGCTTCTGGTCTCATTGTCACCGTGCATTCTTGCAGAGAAAATCATTGGCTGCTTTACCTTTCTTCCAAATTTCAGTATGGTAAAATGGTTCAAAACAAGCAAGCTATCCACAGAATGAAGTCACTCGGTCACGAGCATGAACAAGCTGTTATGGTGACTTGCCATACGCAATCTGGAATTTTTCGATAGTTACAAGTAAAAAGAAACGGATCTGAAGCTCCCATAGCTTAGTTTTTTTTAACATTTTTGAACAACGGAGACTACTGTTGTCGACCTTAGAATTTTCAGGTATTTTGAACTCTGTTTTGTTGTAGCATAAAGCTATTAGTAAATAATGCCATTTACTTGAGCATTTATTTTCTGTCATGCATTATTTACTCTTAACTAACACATACAAGTGAAAGAAAATGTATGTTTCCAGTTCAGAATCCTGAACAAATAAGCAGTTTAGTTAATTTCTCAATGCTGTAATATATTTGCAAGACACAATGTGGACTCATACTGATATTTTTCTCACAATATGTATAATTTCCTATTAATTATCTTCCTTGCAGTGAACATACTGACGATTTTCGTGCTGATCCATCGCAAGTGTGGTCTTTCCAAAGGCATTACTTGTTATCTGGTCGCCATGGCAGCAGCCGATGTACTCATTGTAATCATCGATCTGATATTGAGACAGATTCCAATTGTTTACGAGAAACAATTTATTTTTGTGTACTCGATCCCTTTGTGCAATATCCATGCTGTGCTTCTCTATGCAGTCACAGATTGTTCCATCTGGTTCACTGTTGCTTTTACCATGGATCGATTCGTAGCCATTTGTTGCCAGAAAATGACAACTAAGTATTGCCAGCAGAAAACAGTGGCTATTATTCTTGGAACAGTGATTGTGCTGAGTTGTTTAAAGAATACTGCCTGGTATTTCATGTTCACCGACCAATATTGGCTTAACAACGCACCCTGGTTTTGTGAGGTAACAATGCATGTTCTGCAATCACAGTTTTGGGGAACAATTGAGTTTTTGCACCATATCCTCACCCCGTTTGTACCCTTTATTTTGGTACTGTCACTGAATGTTTTAACAGTTAAAAACATTGTTGTGGCCAGCAAAGGTCGCAGGAGACTTAGAAGCCAAAATATTAGAGATAGTCCCAAGGACCCACAGATGGGTAACAGAAGAAAATCCATAATTTTACTTCTCGTAATCTCGGGAAATTTCATACTGTTATGGTCTATGTTTATGGTGTATTCTATCTGGGGTCGAATGTGGGAGATGGGTTATAGGTCTCTATATCTCCCGTATTTTGTGCAGGAATTGGGCTTCATGATGCAGCTTCTGAGTTGCTGCACAAACACTTGCATCTATACTGTAACTCAGACGAAGTTTCGAGAGCAACTGAAAGAAGTGATGATACATCCATTTATGTGTTTTGGAAAAGTAATTAACTTATGAAATACTTAATCCATTACAGTGGTGTTGCTTTTATTTTAATGAACGATCCTTCCTATTGATGTCACTGACTAAGTTAGCAATTGCACACTCACTCAGGGAAAATGAAAACTGCGTATTGTACAAGATGCATGGAGAGTCTGAAAATATGGAATCACCCCACCAGACTCAGAAACAACAGGAAAGTTTTATCAGAAAATTAGCTCACCAGGCAGTTTCTTCATTAAATTATATAGTTAACTGTTGACAGAGCACAGCTTAAATGGCGATCATGTTATCTTGAAGGCAGGGGCTGTTTGTCAGCTTCTGCGTGTTTTACTCATTTATTAACTGTCGAGAAATTGAGGCTGTCAGTAACATTGAATACTCCCACGCTATTTGGTAATCCATGGCGAGATGACGAAAAAGGCAGTGACAAAAAAAACCGACTTCTATCAATGTTCATTAATGTGGCCGAGTGGTTATGGCAATGGATTGGAAATACTATGGGGTTTCCGCCGTGGTGATTAAAACCCTGCTTTCTATCATGTGTACTGCGCTCTCTTCCTAGTTTTCAATCGCAATTATTTGTGATGTGCCATGCTGGAGGGGGAATTTTGCCGAACATAATGCATTGAGTTGCATTTCTCTTTTTTTTCATCTGAAGAAAAATTGACTACAGGTTCAATAGGCATTTTCTGTGTGGTATGATTCTGGCAGAAAAGCAAGCAATTACACAAATTCAGCCTTGGATCTACGAGTAAACATCGCTCAAGGCAAACTTCGGGACAGGCAGCAACAGGTGACACTACAGGTGACACCACCACACTACTCACCTGCGCACACGCGCACACACACACGCGCGCGCGCACACACACACACACACACACACACACATATCTCACACAAATACACAGTCACACAGACCCTTTCTCAAAAACATACGGTCACACCCATAGTCTATGACAGGGATATTGTGTACTCCCTCACACACTTTTTCAAGCACGCTCACACACACTCACACACTGACGAGCGCACACACCCACACTCCTTCCTGTCGCTCCCTTGAACACACCCACAACAACGCATCCTCACTTTCTCTCTCTCTGACATATTCACATATACACACAAACACACACACACACACACACAAGCACGCGCACACACACACAAACATATTTGGGGTGAATTTGTATTTGCAGGCACACTTTACTTTGTTCAAAAAGCACACGATTTGTACACAGTCACGGTGGCAGTTAAAAAAACATACTTTGGAAATAAAATCCGTCTGACGTCTGGTTCAGATACAAACAGACTTACCTGAAACGTCGATTTTTCTGCTTCTTAGCTGCTGCCTGATTTGCTGGGCTTTTCCAACTCCACACTCTCTACTTTAAATTACAGCATCTGCAGTTGTCATTTTCGCTCAAAATTGAAACTTGACGTCATACATGAAATGTATTGTCTGCCCGAGGTGTCACCCTTTATTTGGGAGGAGTTATCTTGGGACAGTGACCCAAAATAATTCTGGGATTTACATATTAATTAACCGAATATTGCACCTCCACTGTAATGGAATACAGACTTTATAGCCACTTAGATTTGTTTGGTGCATTCCTTTAAGTTGCATGACCCTTTTACCTATTACTTGTAAATTTTGTATCCGATGCATTCTCTCTCACTAGTTGCTTGTGGGGGGAACGGGTCAAAATTGTTTCGAATGAAATGTGGTGCAGCCGAACTGAAAACAATGATTGGAAATATATGCAAAAGAGTCGTATAACAGACAAAATCATGAAATGAGTTTGCAGCCGATCCACCAGAAGAAATTACACAGAACTATGCATAATGCATTTATCTTTACCTGGTCGGTAGCCTGCAAAGCAGCCCTCTTTGGTGGTTTAGTCTTTAGGACTTGGCGCTTTCACTGCCATGGCCTGGGTTCACTTCCCACTCAGGGAGCGTTTGCTGTCTTGCAATTCTATTCGTTAAATCGTTATTGATTTCGAAATATTGAGAGGAAGCAAACATTTGTCAATTTAAAACAAAGGTTTTCACAGCTGCCTGATCATAAATCGCTGTCCTTTTCACTACAGGTTTGAGAAATTGAGATGTAGAAGGTGTAAGATAATGAATGCTCAATCATCTATTCACTTAATTCGATTGACATTTCAGAAATCCAAACCCAAAAGCAAAACAAACGAAAAATAAGTAACAGGAAAGGGTAAAAGAAACGAAACAAATGCAAAGTAAATAAGCAACCAGGAACGACCGGATTTCCTTCAGTGAATCTTTGGAAGCATTTCGCTTGATGTTAACTCAGGGACTGATATCCCAGTTCGGTGAACGCTCACAAAGAGACGAACACAGAGACAAGGTTATATGGGGAGAAATACACTGAACATTGATACAGAGGGAACAGCAAAGCTGGAGATGGATAAACAGGGATGAATACACGATTCGATAAAGTATGGCGCTGGAGAAATGCACAGCAGGTCAGACAGCATCCTGCTGTATATTTTCCAGAGGCACACTTTATCGATTCTTGCCACTCCAGCATCTGCGGTTCTCACTGTCTTCCATGAGTTGAGTAAGGTGATAGCGATCCTCTGAACATGCAGCACTCCACTCGCTCGACTACAACCCCCGGTTCACCATCAAACCTGCTGACTGGTGGTAGTCTGAAGGATGGACCTTTATATCACAGAGGCCAAATGCCAACTCTCCAGCACCACATCCTACCTCTACCTTGCCCACGATGCACCTTTATGGGAAAATCCAAGACACCATCAGTGCCCACTGCCTCTGGAGATCTACTGTCTACTGCCTTCAAACTCATAGTCCTCCTGTCCCACACTGCCCATTTCTACCTGCTCCCTAAGATTCACAACCCAACAACCTTGGCTGACCTATTATCTCGGTATACTGCTTTCCCACCGAACTCATCTTATCCTCCCTCGAATCCATTCTCTCCCCGAAGTTGAGGCACTCCCTATTGACTTCCGTGTCACCACCCACGCCCTCCATTTCTTCAACAACTTCCAGTTTCCCGGTCTTCAGCACAATCTTTTCACTAATAATGTGCAGTCCTTATACACATTCATACTCGGCAAGGATGGTCTCCAGGCCCTCCACTTCTTCAATAGACCAATCCAGTCCCCCCACAACTACCCTCCTCCGCCTTACTAAACTGGTCTTCTCCATTACTACCTTTCCCATCAAATGCTCCCATTTCCTCCAAATCAAAGGGGTGGCCATGCGTACTTGATGGGGGCCCAGCTACGACTGCCTCTTTGTTGGCCATATCGAAAAGATCATCTTCAGCACTTACACAGGCACTGCCCCTCAACCCTTTCGCTGTTACATCAAGCAATGCATCTGTGCAGTGTCCTGCACCAGGCTGAACTGGAGCAGTTACTCGACATCGCCCACAACTTTCACCCCTCCCTCAAATTCACTTGGTCCAACTCAGATGCCTCCCTCCCTTTTCTTGACCTCACCATTTCCATCTCTGGGAACAGCCTGCAGACGGGCATCTACTGGAAACCTACAGACTCCTATAACTACCTGGACTACACCTCCTCCCACCCAGCAATCTGCAAAAACTTCGTCCCTTCCGCACAATTCCTCTACCTCCACCGCATCTTGCTTGGACAAGAAGACATTCTACTCACGGGCATCCCAGAATAGATTGTCTATTGTGTGGAAACAGGCCCTTTTGCCCAACAAGTCCACACCAATCTGCTGAAACGTAACCCACCCAGACCTCTCTGGCTAAAGCACCTAACGCTATGGACATCTTAGCATGGCCAATCTACCTGACCAGCACATTTTTGGACTCTGAGAGGGCACTGAAACACCCGGAGGAAACCCACGCCGACACGGGGAGAATGTGCTAACTCTACACAAGCAGTCATCCGGGGCTGGATTCGAAAATGGGACCCCTGGTGCTGCAAAGCTAAACACTGAGCCACCCAGCTGCACTAAATGTCACCTGCCTATTTTGAGCGACTGTTTTTCCTTTCTCCGTCTTCCAGACTGCCTTCTGCTACACCATCTGAATTCCCCGTTCCACCACTCTAATCTCCACCTCTCAACAATATAAGAACTGAGTCACCCTTGCCTCCACCTCCCACCCCATCAATCACCGCATTAAACTCATTATCCTCAAACACTTCCGCCAACTCCAAATAGACCTCACCACCAAGAACATCTTCTCCTCACCAACTCTATCTGTCTTCCACAAAGTCTGTTCCCTTTGATGGTCCTCAGTTCATGCCACTCCTGTCACTGAAGCCCCAAGTATCTTGCCTAAAACAAGAAAAATGCAAAACCTACCAGCGCACCAGACACCCCAAACAGACCTTGCAGGTGAGACAAAGGTCCACCTGCCTATTTTCCAACCTGGTTTATTGCATCAGGTGCTCCCGATGTGGTCTTCATTCCATCAGGAAGACTGAACATTAACGTAGGGAACGGCTCACCGAGTATCGCAGCCAGATCTACAGGGGCCAACCAAGCATCCCAATCACCACCCATTTTAATTCCCCCAACCATTCTCTTTCCAACATGACCACCCTTGGTCTCCCCCATTTCCAAAACAAACCACAGCAACTGTTGGAGGAACATACCTTATATTCTGCCTGGGTATCCTACAGACCCGCGGATTCAACATTCCGTTCTCTAATTTCAAATAATCTCCCACCCCATTATCCAACTCCCTTCTCAGCCCATCCACCATTCTGCAAATGCTCCCTGCCACCATCCGGATACATACTTCCCAATGACCATACAGGTCATACCCTCCATCTGTCTTCACCTAACACCACTTAAGCACCGTACCCCTTCCTCCTCCTTTACAAGCATCTCCGCCCACAGCCACCACACCAGTCCTGAAGAAAAGGTTACATTTGAAACGTCGACTTCTACACGTCCTGATGTAGCCTGGTTTGCTGTGTTCTTCCAAATTCCTGACTGTCTGCGTTAGAGAGGAACCAAGACATGCAAACAACAGGATTAGCACAGTTGAAACACTGGGGTAAACAGAACAATTCTCTCACATTCTGTTCATATTTTGAATTGTCGCATTCAACGTATATTGCATTATGCATCTGAGGTGATTGCATTCACTTTGTTTTGGACAACTACCTGATAAATGAGCAGCACTCCAAAAATATACATGTTGGACTTGTGTGATTTTTAAAATTTGTACACCCCAGTAAAACATAGGCATCTCCAAATCATGACTGTCTTTTCCATTAAATTCACTATTGTTGATAGTGCAGAGAATTCTAGGAAGATAGAAAAAACACAGCACCCTGCCCAGTGACTGAACATTCTTTGATGAAAGTCTCACTGTGTGAGTGAGCACTGCCCACCCAAGGACGTCACAGTCCCACCTCTCTCCTGCATAACACTTCCAACAGAGGGCAGAGTCGGTGCAGGCACAATGATCTTGCTTGGCGGTTTTGCCCTTTGCAACAGCTTTGGAAAACGACAGAGCCGCACGACTGGATGAGCGGACGGGTAACAGAATTATGTTATTATGGAGCACGTGGGCTGAAGTGTTTACTCAGTTCTTTAAATATATTGCCAACTCCAATGCATTTCATGGCTTTTAGTGAAGATCGCCACTGATATCCAGGAGCGGCCTGAGTTCTGAACCTGGGGCTGTCTGAGGCCAGAAAAAAGACTCTGAATGTGGCTACTCCACGGAATCCAGGAGATGCTCATGGTGAGTCCGACACCGAACATTCCGAGTTTTGTTGTCAACTAACATTTGTTTTGGCATTTGTCTGGACTCCTGACTCCCGCTACATTTCATAGGGTCAAGGAGTTGCACAACGCAGGAACAGACATTTGGGTCCAACACGTCCATGCCAATTACTTGCCAGCACTTGGCCCATTTCACAATAAACCCTTTCTATTCATATATTCATTGTGATGTTTTTTAAATGTTTTATTGCATCAGCCTCCACAACTTCCTCTGGAAACAGTCCTTGTTAAACCACCATCTGCTTGAAAACATTGGCTCTTGGTTTCCCTTTAAAACTTTCCCCATTCACCGTATCCCAATGCCCTCTAATTCTGGATGCACCCACCCCAGGGGAACGACCCTGTGCGTTTACCCTGTCTATGTTCTCACGTCTTGAAATCCCCTATCCTCCAGAAAAACCAACCAACATCCTCATGATGTTATAATCCTCCTAAAAGTCATGCCCCAGCCTATTCAGCCCCTCCCTAGAGATGAAATACTCCAACCCTGGCAACATCCTAGTAAAACATTTCCGAACCCTTTCAAGTTTCAGAAGATTCCTCCTATGGGAAGTAGTCACAACTACACACATTATTCCAATAAAAGGGCCGAACCAATCCTATGATGACCTCCCTGAAGTGCAAAAAGTAATTTAAAAATCTGCAAATTTACTAACTGCGATGGTATGGTTGGCCAGGGTGCGATGTGTGTGTGTGTGAGGTGGGGTTGGGGGGTGGGGGAGGGGGGAAGGTGTTTGAGAAAAACTCTATTTGCTCAATGAGCAATTAAGCCATGAACATTCTCTATCTACTGACATTGGCAAAATGCTGTGGGTGCTCTAAATCTGAAACAGAATGCTGGAGAAACTCAACACGTCTGGTAGTACTTGGAGACAAAGAAAGGGATAACATTTGGAGTTCAACAAGAACTCTTCAGAACTGGTTTAAATCACTGTACCTATCTATATTCTGCTGTGATGAAATGATCTTGCCCCTTTAAGAGACTGCATCTTAAACTATTTCATATCATTAGGTCCCTGGACATAATCTCATGTTTATACCCCATAACGTCACATCCACAGTATACAGAGGCAAGATACGCTGCATTAAAACACCCTTCAATCCAACCAGTCGTGCTCCTGATGAAGGGCTTTTGCCCAAAACGTTGATTTCGCTGCTCGTTGGATGCTGCCTGAACTGCTGTGCTCTTCCAGCACCACTAATCCCGAATGTAAACCCACCGACTTACTCCTAGCCCATTTACTTCCAAACCATTCCTATTTCTTTATGTGTCAATC